>NC_081517.1:2487123-2787123 GCF_030273125.1 Centropristis striata | reverse complement strand
CCCACTAAGCAACTGTTTTGGTTTCAGTCCACAAACTAAACTCATGGAGCCATTAGAGATCAGACAGCAGAGTATTAAGCAGGTAAAGAGCCAGATATTTCCCCTAAGGGGTTGGTGTAAATCCAAAGAGTCTTGGAAAGAGATTAAATATTGACTTCAATTTGCCAGAAAGCTGGGAAAATTATTAATTGATTGAATTAATTATTAATTAATTAAAAATGTAATGGCGGTCTGATAATTACACAATTACATTTTTTCCCCCACACAATAAAGACGCATGAATAAACATTTCCTTTGTAAAATGTAAAATCAAAAACTGTAATATTAATTAATTAATAAATGCAGGCTATTCAAAATGCACTTCATCTTAAAATAAAGCATAGAAGAAGTTCTCTTCTTCCATTTTTCCAGCCTGTGTTATGATGACGGGTTGTTTAGCTCCACGCTCATTTAAACTTGCTGCAATTTTTGTTCAACGCGGCTCAAAATATTATAACATTTTCCCGACTTATGTGCTTTCTGCCTCTGATCCTGAGCCTGTCATCATCCTCTTTGCTCTTAAAAGTGGAAGTTGCATGATATTGAAACTGTGTTTCAGATGAATTCAAATGCGAGAGCGCATTGTTGTGATGGTGATTATTTAATTATATGTGTTCTGGTCATTTAAGCATGATTAAACATGCCGCCTTCAATATGGCTATAAAAAAGCTTATTGCATTTTGACCGCTGTGCTAACACATTTGCCACAACAACATTAGCATTTGACATTAACTGTGAAGACAATGACACAGTAACTGTGATGGATCACCTAATGTACTTTCACAAAGATTCAAGTCTCGGCAGAAAACTGTTGGCAGTATTATAAAAGTATTCACAAATACATGAAAAACAGCTTGTGGGCCTTTAAATTGAAAGTCAAGAGTACAATAGAGGAAAAGTTACCATGCAACAGGTTTCTACAACACTAGTTCTGCCTTCTCTTTTAAAGTGCTGCCAGATGTGTTACATGAAAACTCAAACACACACTTAAATGATACAAAGGTGTTGATTAAATAGAATAAAATGCTCAACAACTGCTTTCATAAACGAACTATGTGGTGGTGAAGCTTAAGGCACAAAAGGCACAAAAGATGTCTGGAAAAACTAAGATATTGTGCTTTTTTGTGTTACTTACTACACTACCGGTCAAAAGTTTTAGAACACCCCAATTTTTCCAGTTTTTTATTGAAATTCAAGCAGTTCAAGTCAAATGAACAGCTTGAAAGGGTACAAAGGTAAGTGGTGAACTGCCAGAGGTAAATAAAAAAAGGTAAGCTTAACCAAAACTGAAAAATAATGTACATTTCAGAATTATACAAGTAGGCCTTTTTCAGGGAACAAGAAATGGGTTAACAACTTAACTCTATGGAGTCTTGGGCTATTTTGGCCATTTTTGAATTCTTTTCATGTCTTTGTTAGTCATTTTGTGTCTTTTTTTGGTCATTTTGTGTCTTTTTTTTAGTCATTTTGTGTCTTTTGGGTTCTTTTTTAGTCATTTTGTGTCTTTTTTTAGTCATTTTGTGTCTTTTTTTTGTCATTTTGTGTCTTTTTTTAGTCATTTTGTGTCTTTTTTTGTCATTTTGTGTCTTTTTTTGGTCATTTTGTGTCTTTTTTTAGTCCTTTAGTCCAACATAAAATGTGATTTTGAATCTTTTTTTTACTTTCAAAACACTATCATGCTCAATAAAGAATTTTAAATGTTGCAAATGTGCATTCATTTTAGAGTACACTGAGACATTAAACTGCATCATTTTCAATTAAATTCTGGAAAAGTTGGTGTGTTGTAAAACTTTTTGACCAGTAGTGTATGTTGTTTGTAAAAAACGACTTGGCACAATCACGTTCAGCATCAAAATGACATTCCACACAAGAAATAAATCTACTACTAATGTCGTCTCCTCTAACACAAATTCTAGTGAAATGCAGACAAGCTTTGATTCGAGGTAATTAGTTCTGATAAAGTGAGCGGCTGGCAGGAGGAGTCTTGCTGAGTTCAAAGGGGAGTCCCTCATCAGGAAACATTAAGTGTTCTTACCAACATGATGCCATTTAATCCCAACACTTGTTGCCGCATTAGCACCAAGGGTTACCGAGCAAACACACACAATTTCTAGACATTTTGCTATGATACGCTCGGCACAAACACCCAGAAAGAATAGCAGCATTTGAATTAAATCACAAAACTGCTGTCAGTATTTCAACAAGGCCAACAGAGAAGAGAGTTTCACTTTAAGACAAAGTACTGAGCAAAGAGACCGTGAAGGCTGTTGAATCTGAATTAAGCATAGATTGGCCTATATTGCAGCAATCGGGGAACTAGTTCAAGACGTGCCAGGACTCATGTAGGCTCTTTTACACTGGGGACTCTCAAACAGTGGAGCATGTATACCCTGGGCTATAACACACACATCTGAAACCAGACAGCCAGCTGAGAGTTTGGTCATTTATCATTTTAGGACGTATAGGACAGTAGTTCTCAACCTTTTTGAGTCGCGACCCCCCAATTTAACATGCATGTTGTCCGCGACCCCCGCTCACTGAACAGAATCTCACACACACAGTTCAGATCACCCAAAAAACAAACAAAATGACCACAAAATGACACAAAATGACTAAAAAAGGAAACAAAATGACGAAAAAAAGACACAAAATGACTTAAAAAGACACAAAATGACCAAAAAAGGCACAAATGACTTTAAAAAAACCCACAAAAAGACACAAAATGACTTAAAAAAAGACACAAAATGACCAAAAAGACACAAAATGACTTTAAAAAGACACAAAATGACCAAAAAAGACACAAAATGACCAAAAAAAAGACACAAAATGACTTAAAAAAGACACAAAATGACCAAAAAGACACAAAATGACTTAAAAAAGCCACAAAATGACCAAAAAAATACACAAAATGACCAAATAAAGAGACGCAAAATTACAAAAAAAAGACAAAATGACCAAAAAAGGAAACAAAATTACCAAAAAAGACACAAATAGGCTCTTTTACACTGGGGACTCTCAAACAGTGGAGCATGTATACCCTGGGCTATAACACACACATCTGAAACCAGACAGCCAGCTGAGAGTTTGGTCATTTATCATTTTAGGACGTATAGGACAGTAGTTCTCAACCTTTTTGAGTCGCGACCCCCAATTTAACATCCATGTTGTCCGCGACCCCCGCTCACTGAACACAATCTCACACGCACAGTTCAGATCACCCAAAAAAGAAACAAATGGACCAAAAAAGACACAAAATGACCAATAAAAGACACAAATGACCAAAAAAAGAAACAAAATGACCAAAAAAGGCACAAAATAACAGAAAAAGACACAAATTGACTACAAAATGATAAAAAAAAAGACACAAAATGACTAAAAAAGACACAAATTGACCAAAAAAGGAAACAAAATTACCAAAAAAAAAGACACAAAATCACCAAAAAAAGACACAAAATTACCAAAAAAGACACAAAATTACCAAAAAGACTAAAACACATGAACACTTTAACACAGAGGAGACAGAGCTGACTTCCAAAATGATTTGGCGACCCCCAGAAATCATCTCGCGACCCCAATTGGGGTCCCGACCCCAAGGTTGAGAATAGCTGATCTATAGCAGGGGGCCACAATTTTTCATGTTCACTACCACAGGGCCACATATAGGAGCGTGCACTTAACCAGATATGATGAAACTGCAACTTTAAATATGTTTACAGTGCAGTAACTTAACTTCATGCTCAAATGCATGTATAACAGTATAAATAAGAATACAAAAGGTTTGAAGCAAATAAAAAATAACCACTTACTGTGATTTTTTTTTTTTCAGTGCAAGAACAGCAGACCAACATTAATTGCAAGAAGTAATTTTGTGCATTTTTACACTGCACTTTTAAGATTTCATGCTCAAATGTAAGAATTTCAAGCATTTATAAGCAATTTATCCAAAACCCAAGCACTTTTTAAACCTTGAAAATTTAAATTCAAGCATTTTCAAGGATTTCAAGGTTTTCCGATGAGGTAGGGGTAGTGTTAGAGTACATTAAAACATCTTTAAAAGGAAGAAGCTCCATCAACTGAGTAGAACCTGACTGATGTGTCAGATCGATGATATCATAGGCTAAGAATAATACATTTATTTAATTAGCACCTTTTAAAAACAGCTTACAAAGTGCTTTGACAGAGAGCAGTCAGTGGCGGTTCTAGACCAATTTTACTGTGGGGGCCAAGGAGGGGCCAGTGTTTAATCAGAGGGGCACATTAGCACATGAAAAAATGGCAAAGATGATATTTAAGCATTCAAAATCTTTGAATGTCTTGGAAAAAGACACAAAATGACCAAAAAAGACACAAAATGAGAAGACAGAATAACCAAACAAACCCACAGAAGACATAAACGTGACAAAAAAAGACACAAAATTACCAAAAAAAGACACAAAATAACTAAAACAGACACAAAAAAAGACACATAAATGACACCAATGACAAAAAAGACACAACATAACTAAAAAAGACACAACAACAGACACAAAATTACCAAAAAAAGACACAAATTACCAAATAAGACACAAAATGATTTACAAAGACACTTAAAGACATGAAAAGGATTTTAAAAATGGACAAAATAGCCCTATAAGACTCAATGGAGTTAAACTATTATACAATGTTCACATTCTGGGTTCATTTTGTGTACAATGAGATATTGTTTGAACAAAAAAATGTTAGAATTGTTCCATTGTTCATTGTTATAAATTGATCATTTTATTATTAATTTGACCTGGAGGCCCCTGTGTAGAACCACCACTGAGAGCAGTTAATTACAAGATGAATGAAGCCATAAGGCTAAAAAACATTAAAAGAAAAAACAATAAAAGGCAGTGTAGGAACACTCACAAGACCTTCTCAGATACAGAATTAGAAGATAAAAGGAGCAAAAAAAAAAAATAAAGAAGTAAAAAGGAGCAGTGAGATAGAAAGCAAGCCTATAAAATTGGGTTTTAAGAAGTAATTTAGAAGAAGTTACTGACTCTGACGGAGAAAGCTCGCTCTTCTTTGGTTTTTACTTTAGACACATTTGTTTCAATTGGTATCGAACAATATTTTGTCCAATATGAAAACTGTTTTAAACATATAATGCAGAAAATGATTCTTGGGGTTATTTAGAAAAGGTGTCATATAGCTATTAATTTAATTTTTATGCATTCTTTATTTAAATGGTCAGCAACAGGACCCATATGTTTTTTTGAGACGGATAACGATCCTGAGTTAATTATCTGTAAAATTCCCTGATTTTACACACTGTTAAAAATGTCTGTAGATTTTACGGTGAAAAAACTGTTAAACCGTGACAGTAAAAGACCGTAAAATGATAAATGGGTTAATTCAGTTTCAGTAACAATGAAACACCCTAAATGTATGTATCAGCCAAAACACTATTTTTTCCTCTCTTTTTTTTTTGGAAAAATACATCACTTCACTGTAAAATACACTGGCACAGTGAATATAAAAAATATACTAACATATTTACAAGCCATCACTGTAATTTTTAGCATTTATTTTTTGTAAAAATACATTTTCTCACTGTTAAATGTACTAAACACCATATCTCTAACAGAAATATACTGTAATATTTAATGGTAAAATCTTTAATCAATGCAGCATTTATAAAATATTCTCTTGTCAATCACATCTGCCATATGACAAACAGCGTTTCTTTTGATGGAAAAACATTTTATTTTTTACGGTAATATTTGGAATAAAATGGCAATTTTAAATGTGAAATCAACAGCGCTAATATCATTTTACCGTAATATTAGAAAAAGTTGCACCGTACTTATTACGGTAAAGTTCTGGCAACCACAGCTGCCGTTTTTTTTACCGTAAAAACAACTTTTTTTTTTACACTGCACATACGGCAGCTGATATATCGTTCTTTAAGTAAGAGGGTGTAAATGTAAGGAAATAAACAGTTTTATACACTGGCAAATGAATTGTGTTATACAGTAAAATTAACCCCGGTAACACTTTACAATAACCAACTAAGTGATGTTTATAGATGTTTTATAGACCAATTATTAACCATTTACAAAGTGCTATACATATTTAATCGTTAAATGTTTTAAACCAATTTCTTAAAGGTATATGAATCATTTCAAAATCATTAACATACTAAATATGGTGTTAAAATGTTAAAATGAGTGCAACTAACACTATTAATAAACTATTCATCATAATTTAATTGTTTGTTATTGGTAAAGTAACTTTAAACTTACATTAATATACCATCTATTTGTCATTTATAAATTATTTAGTGAGTTAAACATTAATCAATTATGTATTTACCATTCTAAATGGCCTATAAACAGTTTATAAATGATGATTAAACATTAAAAAACTGTTTACCATTTATAAATGATGGTTATTGTAAAGTGTTACCTTAACCCCTTTTTTTTTTTTTTTTTTTCAAAAACTACTTCCTGTTCAAAGACAATGCTTAGTTTTTGTACTGATCAGATCCTACTGATCCAAAATATCTAGGAGAAACTAACAACACATGCCAAACAAAAGCTTGGGTCTCAGGAGGTTAAGTAAGAAGCCTTCTGAGGACCTTTGTGTCATGATATCAGTGCAATATTGGAGAACAATCCATAAAGGTCTATTTTCACTCCAACTCAGATAAAATCAGTGTCAGTATCGCTCTTGATATCAGTCTCAAAAACTCCACATCAGTCGGTTCTATCATTCAGACACCAAGTTTAAAAGGCCGAGATGAAGATGAGAAGAACTGAGCGTTTGTGATTCAGGGTTCATACACTTTAGCAGTGGTCAAAATACAAGAATTTTTTTCAAGCAACATAATTACCAAAAAAGACACAAAATGATAGAAGAAAACTAAAATACTTAAAAAAGAAACAAAATGACCAAAAAAGACACAGAATTATCAAAAAAATGACACTAAATTACTAAAAAAGACACAAAATTATTTAAAAAAGACACAAAATTACCAAAAAAAAGACACAGAATTACCAAAAAAGACACAAAATGGCCCAAGAAAGGAAACAAAATGTCCAAAAAAAGACACAAATTGACCACAAAATTATCAAAAAAGACACATAATAACCAAAAAAGACACACAATGACTAAAAAAACCCACAAAATGACCAAAAAAAGACATTAAATGACCAAAGAAGACAGAGCTGACTTCCAAAATGATTTGGCGACCCCCAGAAATCATCTCGCGACCCCAATTGGGGTCCCGACCCCAAGGTTGAGAATGGCTGGTATAGGATATTCAGGGTTCGTACACTTTAGCAGTGGTCAAATTCAAGCACTTTTCAAGGACTTTCAAGGTAAATTTTCAAGCTTTTCCAGTATCTTCCACCTGTTGTAACCTGCATGTTTTAGATGAGTGCTTACATACTAAAAGGGGAGATTTCACTGAACCATAGCAACAGAGATGGTGTTACACTGTTAGGAGGAACGCTCTTCATTTCAGATAGGCTACTCATTATTTTTTACATTGAACATGTGATTATCTATATCAGGGGCCACACTTTTTCATGTTCACTACCACAGGGCCACATATAGGAGCGTGCACTTAACCAGACATGATGAAACTGCAATTTTAAATATGTTTACAGTGCAAAAAAAGAAAAGTTGGGTGAACTCAAAATTTCAAGGCAACAAACTTCGATAAAATTTTAAGTTGGACAATTAAACACAATATTTTAAGTTTTGTTTTTGAGTTTGCTCAATTCTGAATTCAGATTTTTGTCAACTCAACTGTAAGTTGTACTAACTTATAATTTTACATTGTAATAACTTTTAATCCTTACTTCTGCTAACTTGTCAGCTAATGTTGCGACCACAATTTTGAGTTAGCATTGATACGCTAATGGCTACTCTTGTAGCTGTAACAAGCAGCGCCGCTAGCATCAGTTAGCCGCTAGCATCAGTTAGTCGCTAGCATCAGTTAGCCGCTAGCATCAGTTAGTCGCTAGCATCAGTTAGCCGCTAGCATCAGTTAGTCGCTAGCATCAGTTAGCCGCTAGCATCAGTTAGCCGCTAGCATCAGTTAGTCGCTAGCATCAGTTAGCCGCTAGCATCAGTTAGCCGCTAGCTTTCGCTAATGACCAAATTTCACCGCTTTCCCGCATTTCCCAACAAAGAAATAAGAGTTATCAGAACTATTGTCCCTTGTTTTGAACCCCAACTTAAAGATATAAGTAACAACAACTCACCAACTTGTTTTTGAGCAGACAACTGGCTTCCTTTGTTGTGCTAACTTACATTATTGCCCTAAATGTCAGTAATTTATATTTCCAAGTTTTAGCAACTTAAATCACTGTTTTAGGCCAAAAAATACAAGTTGGCTTTTTTGCAGTGTACAGTGCAGTAACTTCACATATTTCATGCTCAAATGCATGTATAACAGTATAAATAGGAATACAAAAGGTTTGAAGCAAATAAAAAATAATCACTTATTGTGATTTATTTTCTTTCAGTGCAAGAACAGCAGACCAACATTAATTGCAAGAAGTGATTTTGTGCATTTTTACACTGCACTTTTAAGATTTCATGCTCAAATGCATGTAGTTGTACTGAGGGCCACTTCAAGTGAGGGTGCGGGCCGTATGCGGCCCCCGGGCCTCCAGTTGCCCATCCCTGATCTATAGTCTATAGATGGATATAGTCAGATTGCAAGAGAAATACAGTAAGAATTTCAAGCATTTACAAGCACTTTATCCAAAATCCAAGCACTTTTTAAACCTTGAAAATACAACATTTAAATTCAAGCATTTGTGTCTGTTGTGAGTAGGGTTGTCAAAAGTATCGATACTCAAAAAAATATCGATACTAAAATGTTGTATCTGGATATGATACTCATTTTCAAAAGAATCGAGTATCTGAAGCTTGTTATCATAGTTGCGGTTTCTTTTTGCACAACTTGTTTTTTATTATAAATATTTAACCTGTGGTTCTGTTAATTTTAACATGTTGCATTTTTCTTGTTAATAAAAATCATCATGAATCATGTTCCTCTTTAAATACTTTTAAGACCAAGCTCAAAAAATCCCTATAGATATTCCACACCTTTGTATTTGTTTTGTTTAAATTTTGTTTGTATTTTTTTATTTTCATCTAGCTATGTAATTTAAGTAAAGTAGTTACTTATAGGTTTAAGAGGGAGGGTCGCGTATATAAGCCCTTTGGGCTTTTTGATCTTTCCTGCATTTTCTTTTACTGTTTCTTGTACTGTTATTTCCTAACGATTGTATGTTTTTTTAAGTGCAAACAACAATACATAAAAAATAAAAATAAAAAAAATAAAAGTTGTGATCAAAGCAGGAAGACAAGCAGGAGAAAAAGATTTTCCTTTTCTATCTTGGGTCAAGTCCCAGCACTGCAAAAAAGCCAACTTGTATTTTTTGGCCTAAAACAGTGATTTAAGTTGGTAAAACTTTGAAATATAAATTATTGACATTTAGGGCAATAATGTAAGTTAGCACAACAAAGGAAGCCAGTTGTCTGCTCAAAAACAAGTTGGTGAGTTGTTGTTACTTATATCTTTAAGTTGGGGTTCACAACAAGGGACAATAGTTCTGCTAACTCTTATTTCTTTGTTGTGAAATGCAGGAAAGTAGTGAAATTCAGTCATTAGCGAAAGCTAGCGGCTAACTGATGCTAGCGGCTAACTGATGCTAGTGGCTAACTGATGCTAGCGGCTAACTGATGCTAGTGGCTAACTGATGCTAGCGGCGCTGCTTGTTACAGCTACAAGAGTAGCCATTAGCGTATCAATGCTAACTTAAAATTGTGGTCACAACATTAGCTGACATTTCATAGCGGCGTTACAATCGTGCCAATTCAGCACATTGCAGAAGTTAGCAGAAGTAAAAATGAAAATGTATTACAATGTAAAATTGTAAGTTAGTACAATTTACAGTTGAGTTGACAAAAATCTGAATTCAGAGTTGAACAAACTCTAAAACAAAACTTTTTTTTTTCAAAAATATTTAGTTTATTTGTCCAACTTAAAATTTTATCGAAGTTTGTTGCCTTGAAATTTTGAGTTCACCCAACTTTTCTTTTTTTGCAGTGAGTCCCCCGTCCATCTGGCCTCCTGTATTCCAGTTAGGCCAGTATCCTGCCCCCCCACTCCCCCCGGGGCAGAAAGCACACATAACCTGCTCTGAGCTCTCCAAACATCCATACAGTAGATCCTTCCTCCTCATCTCACACGGCCGGTTACGCTGCATGTGAGCCAGTGAGTAAATAACTTTCAGGAATATCACACATAACTCAAAGTCAGAGGGGCAGCTACATTCCTGTTTCTGACTCAACTCCTTGGTTTGGTCCCAAATGGCACTCTGACCCACTCATTAAGCGGTAAACCTGCAGCTTGACAAGCAGCTCCTGGATGACAGTAATTGTTGCAATCGCAGACGGAAAGTAATTAATGACGGGGTCAGAAGTTTCCAGAGGGGTGTCCGCCTGGATTAAAAACTTCTGCATGAATTTGACTGTAACCCCTGACCTAGGGCCTAAATGAGCCGTTCATTTAGTTCTGATTTAATTATTTTTACATTGAACATGTGATTATCTATAGCAGGGGGACACACTTTTTCATGTTCACATATAGGAGCGTGCACTTAACCAGATATGATGAAACTGCAATTTGAAATATGTTTACAGTGCAAAAAAAGAAAAGTTGGGTGAACTCAAAATTTCAAGGCAACAAACTTCGATAAAATTTTAAGTTGGACAATTGAACAAAATACTTTAAGTTTTGTTTTTGAGTTTGCTCAACTCTGAATTCAGATTTTTGTCAACTCAACTGTAAGTTTTACTAACTTATAATTTTACATTGTAATAATTTTTAATCCTTACTTCTGCTAACTTGTCAGCTAATGTTGCGACCACAATTTTGAGTTAGCATTGATACGCTAATGGCTACTCTTGTAGCTGTAACAAGCAGCGCCGCTAGCATCAGTTAGCCGCTAGCATCAGTTAGCCGCTAGCATCAGTTAGCCACTAGCATCAGTTAGCCGCTAGCATCAGTTAGCCGCTAGCATCAGTTAGTCAGGGTCGGGCAGATTATTGAGCCGTTCATTTAGTTTTAATTTAAGGGTTAACATTAATTCAGTTAGATTTCTGAGATGTCTGATGGATTATTTTGTAAAAACATGATATCATTTTGTTGTCTGTTTGTTTGTTTTTTGTTTGTTTTTGATGTTTTTTTATAACCGGAATAAAGCATTTATTCATTCATTCAAATTTCTGAGTAGACTGCCGTGCTGGTAGATTATGCTAAAAAATCATAATCAGGATTATTCTGGTCAATATTGGGGTCACAATTATTTAACACGATTACTCATTGACTTTGGAAACGTCATGCATTTATGTAACTTTTAAAATGATTCAACTGAAAAACAAGAAATAATAAGAATGTATGAAAAAGAGATTAATCAATTCAATAAACAGTATGTAAATATATACATTTAAATAAATAATATAATTAATATATAATATAATAATTAATAATAATATAATAATATAATAATTAATTAATAATAATATAATATTATAATAATATATAATAAATAATATTATATATATATATTTAACATATTCCAGTTAGAAGAATGAGCAAAAGTTCACCTCTGTGAAGGAAAAGCCAGGGTGTACTGGATTTATAACACATTATTATTGTAAAGAGCTTTATTGTAAAATGAATTTGGGCTCAAAAATTGTTTTATCTCTATTATCTTGTTTTTTATGATCATATGGAGTGAACTTGTAATTAAAACTAAAACAATAATTCAACGAATCACCCAGCCCTAGACCTTAATTACTTAAAACATTAGTATTACAGTGAATTATGTATGGTTCAAATCAAATCAAATCAAATCAAAAAGCCTTTATTGTCATTATATAGACCAGCTATTCTCAACCTTGGGGTCGGGACCCCAACTGGGGTCGCGAGATGATTTCTGGGGGTCGCCAAATCATTTTGGAAGTCAGCTCTGTCTCCACTGTGTTAAAGTGTTCATGTGTTAATGTGTTTTAGTCTTTTTGGTCACTTAATGTCTTTTTTTAGGTCATTTTGTGTCTTTTTTTTGTCATTTTGTGTCTTTTTTGGTAATTTTGTGTCTTTTTTGGATCATTTTGTGGTCAATTTGTGATTTTTTTGGTAATTTTGTTTCTTTTTTTGGTAATTTTTTGTCTTTTTTCAGTCATTTTGTGTCTTTTTTTGGTCATTTTGTGTCTTTTTTGGTCATTTTGTGTCTTTTCTGGTCATTTTGTGTCTTTTTTGGTCATTTTGTGTCTTTTTTGGTCCTTTTGTGGTCAATTTGTGTCTTTTTGTTTCCTTTTTTCAGTCATTTTGTGTCTTTTTTTGTAATTTTGTGTTTTTTTTTTGTCATTTTGTGTCTTTTCTGGTCATTTTGTTTCCTTTTTTAGGTCATTTTGTTTCTTTCTTGGGTGATCTGAACTCTGCGTGTGAGATTCTGTTCAGTGTTGGGGGTCGCGACTCAAAAAGGTTGAGAACTACTGATATAGTTCACTATACAACGAAATTGAAAGTGCCACTGCATGCGGTGCATAGTAAGATAATCATAACACAAAACAACATGAGTAAAGACATTTAAAATACCGAGCTAAACAAGGACAACAACAAGAACAAGGACATGTGATGTAATAAATAAGTATAAAAATAAATACATGGCTACTGAAAGTGCTATAATTTATAAATGAGGTGGATTGTATGTTTTGCACATATCAATTGTATTGCACATATCCGTCTTATTGCACCTTTTAATTAATTTATCCTGTGTGGGTGTTGAGAGTTTAAAGTGTATAATGTGAAGATAAAAACATCGGTAACACTTTACAATAACCATCATTTATAAATGGTAAACAGATAGTTTATTAATGTTTAATCATCATTTATAAACCGTATATAGGCCATTTAAAATGGTAAATACATATTTTTATGAATGTTTAACTAACTAAATAATTTATAAATGGCTAATAGATGGTACATTAATGTATGTTTATAGTTACTTTACCATTAAAAAAACCATTCAATTACAATTAATAGTTTATTAATAGTTTATTAATAGTTTTAGTTGCACTCAAAATAACATTTTTAACACCATATTAAGTATGTTAATGATTTTGAAATGATGCATACACTGTAAAAAAAAAATCTGTTTAATTTTCGGTAAAATACCGGCAGCTTTGGTTGCCAGAACGTCACTGTAAAAAAATACAGTGAGCGTATGTAAATGTAAATATCAGCAAAAACTGTAATTTATACTGAATAATCCCATTACTTTTAGGATAATTGTGTCATCATGGTATTTCTGCATTAATTTTACATCAAAATTTTATATTTTTACACTAAAACTGTGTGTTTTCTGCAATTTATGGCAGTTGAATTTAAAGTTTTATGATATGACAGATGACAGAAAAGACACAAAATTACCACAAAATTTACCAAAAAAGACACAAAATGACCAAAAAAAGGAAACAAAATGACCAAAAAAGACACAAATTGACCACAAAATGATAAAAAAGACACAAAATGACCAGAAAAGACACAAAATGACCAAAAAAGACACAAAATGACCACAAAATTTAGCAAAAAAAGACACAAAATAACCCAAAAAAAGACACAAAATTGACCAAAAAAACACACAAAATGACCAAAAAGACTTTTATGGCAGTTGAATTTAAAGTTTTATGATATTCTTTGATTTACAGTAATTAAAAGTATTCACTACTGATGTGTAATGTTTAATTTGACAACCTATTTCTGATGCAATTTGACAGTGTTTTACTGTAATTTCTACAAAGGTTTAATTGGTTGAAAACATTTAAATATTAAATATGTATATAGCAGTTTGTAAATGGTTAATAATTGGTTTATAAACCATCTATAAAGATCATTTAGTTGGTTATTGTTGTTATATATCCCGTCCTTCCTGCAGCTCAGCCTCTAATATGACCATGTTATGGCTTTTTTTGTAACAGACTTCAGACGGCTATGCAGCTCGGCAAGCGGCATCAAATTAATTAACAATGACTTACAATACAAAGCACTTTGAACTGAGTGTGCGCTGCGAACAGAGCCAGATTGACGGTGACCTTTGACCCCGCAGCCCTCCCTACAACTGTTGCTTATGACTTCCATGAGAGGCTGAAGGCGAATTCCCTCTGGCACACGGCCAGACGCACAAACACTCAGACACCGCACGCCAGCACCGGACCTACACTGTAAAAAAAAATCTGTTTAATTTACGGTAAAATACCGGCACCTTTGGTTGCCAGAACTTCACTGTAAAAAATACAGTGAGCGTATGTAAATGTAAATATCAGCAAAAACTGTAATTTATACTGAATAATCCCATTACTTTTAGGATAATTGTGTCATCATGGTATTTCTCCATCAGTGGCGGTTCTAGACCAGTTTTACTGTGGGGGCCAAGGAGGGGCCAGTGTTTAATCAGAGGGGCACATTAGCACATGAAAAAATGGCAAAGATGATATTTGAGCATTCAAAATCTTTGAATGTCTTGAAAAAGACACAAAATGACCAAAAAAATACACAAAATGACCAAAAAAGACACAAAATGAGAAGACAGAATAACAAAAAAAAAACCCACAGAAGGCATAAAAATCACAAAGAAAGACACAAAATGACCAAAAAAAGACACAAAATGACCAAAAAAAGATACAATAACTAAAACAGACACAGAAAAGACACATAAATGACACCAATGACAAAAAAGACACAAAATGTAAAAAAAAAAAAAAGACAAAATAACTAAAAATGACACAACAACAGACACAAAATTACCAAAAAAAGACACAAAAAAGACACAACAACAGACACAAATGACCAAAAAAGACACAAAATGACTTACAAAGACATGTAAAGACATGAAAAGGATTCAAAAATGGACAAAACAGCCCTATGAGACTCCATAGAGTAAAACTATTATACAATGTACACATTCTAGGTTCGTTTTGTGTACAATTAGATATTGTTTGAACAAAAAAAAGGTAAGAATTGTTCCATTGTTCATTGTTATAAATTGATCATTTTATTATTAATTTGACACAGGGGCCACAGCAGGGGCCAAGGGCTTCTTCACAGGGGCAGTGGCCCCTGGAGGCCCCTGTGTAGAACCACCACTGTTCTCCATTAATTTTACATCAAAATGTTATATTTTTACACTAAAACTGTGTGTTTTCTGCAGTTTATGGCAGTTGAATTTAAAGTTTTATGATATTCTTTGATTTACAGTAATTAAAAGTATTCACTACGGTGATGTACAATGTTTCATTTGACAACCTATTTCTGATGCAATTTGACAGTGTTTTACTGTAATTTCTACAAAGGTTTTTTACAGTGTGGATAGAACTCCGGTAGCAACATAATGTGGACTCGGTTTGTTTAACAGAGTTCACAAAATAAAAACTAACCCGAGTACACAGACACACCTGAGGACTCAGTGGCAGCTGCTGCCAAGATTTTAAGTATTTAAGGTGTTTTTACCTTTGAGAGAGTGTATTTGTTTTTATTTTTTAACAAACCTGGTATGAGAAAAGTCATAAATTAAAGTTTTAATCATTATATAACAACATAAAGTCGTTTATTTGGTCCAGGAAAAACAGTCTTGAGGATTATGCACAAATCTTAAAAAAGGACAGCATTAACTTTAATTTAGAGCAGGGATGGGCAACTTAAATATTAATAATAAAAAACAACTTGTGCAAAAAGAAACTGCAACTATGATAACAAGCTTCAGATACTCGATACTTTTGAAAATGAGTATCGTATCCGGATACAACGTTTTAGCATCGAAAAAGTGTTTGGATTTTGGATAAAGTGCTTGTAAATGCTTGAAATTCTTACTGTATTTCTCTTGTAATCTGACTATATCCCTCTATAGACTATAGAGCAGGGATGGGCAACTGGAGGCCCGGGGGCCGCATACGGACCGCACCCTCACTTGAAGTGGCCCTCAGTACAACTACATGCATTTGAGCATCAAATCTTAAAAGTGCAGTGTAAAAATGCACAAAATTACTTCTTGCAATTAATGTTGGTCTGCTGTTCTTGCACTGAAAAAAATAAATCACAGTAAGTGGTTATTTTTTATTTGCTTCAAACCTTTTGTATTCTTATTTATACTGTTTATACATGCATTTGGGCATGAAATATGTTAAGTTACTGCACTGTAAACATATAAATATTGCAGTTTCATCATATCTGGTTAAGTGCAGGCTCCCATATGTGGCCCTGTGGTAGTGAACATGAAAAATTGTGGCCCCCTGCTATAGATCAACTATTCTCAACCTTGGGGTCGGGACCCCAATTGGGGTCGCGAGATGATTTCTGGGGGTCGCCAAATCATTTTGGAAGTCAGCTCTGTCTCCACTGTGTTAAAGTGTTCATGTGTTAATGTGTTTTAGTCTTTTTGGTCATTTTGTGTCATTTTTGGTCATTTTGTGTCTTTTTTTTTGGTGATTTTGTGTCTTTTTTGGTAATTTTGTTTCCTTTTTTTGGTCAATTTGTGTCTTTTTAAGTCATTTTGTGTCTTTTTTTTATCATTTTGTAGTCAATTTGTGTCCTGTTTTGTTATTTTGTGTCTTTTTTTAGTTATTTTGTGTCTTTTTTGGTAATTTTGTGTCTTTTTTTATTCATTTTGTGTCTTTTTTGGTAATTTTGTGTCTTTTTTTGGTCATTTTATTTCTTTTTTAAATCATTTTGTGGTCAATTTGTGCCTTTTTTGGGTGATCTGAACTGTGCGTGCAGTTTCATCATATCTGGTTAAGTGCACGCTCCTATATGTGGCCCTGTGGTAGTGAACATGAAAAATTGTGGCCCCCTGCAGCATTTAAGTTGCCCATCCCTGATTTAGACGAATGTGTAACAGGTGTTTAAATTAGAGTTATTGCCATCCTGGGCCTGGACCAACACAAGTTAATATGAGTGTTAGGTAGATAGTTTAGCTATCAGGAAGGGATGGGACCTAAAACAACTTGGATGCAAACTGACAAGTGACGCCTTAAAACAATCAGAAGTTTATCAAAATTGCAATGTGTACAAGTTGCAATATTTACTAAATGCACAATCTGTGTCAAAATATCACTCGGGATAAAATAGTTTGTTCTGCAGAAATGTTTCTCCCTACGAATCGTATTCTGCACACTGGAGAAAAAAAATCTTTCTTTGGTTCAGGTCCTCACCAAAAAATGATAATTTTGATAAATTTCTCAATGAAAAAAACATGATTAACCATGCAAATATGATCTTTCATTCCAATATACCGATTGACATCAAAATAATTGCAATAAGATACTTTTTGTGCTGCTCTATCATACTTTTTATTATTCAATACTAAATTATTTGAGTTAATTGAGTAAAAGCCAAGCATTATTATGATTATTATTATTATCAGTGTATGGTGACAGCTCCTTTAAGAGTAATGATGATTCTGATCATCATACAGTGCACTGAAAAAAGAACCAACTTAATTGAATTGTTTCATTTGGTAACACCTAAATGAATTAAGTTCTTTCAAATTAATTTAATAAGTTAGATTAACACAATTGAATTTAATTGAAAGAAATTAATTTGAAAGAACTTAATTCATTTAGGTGTTACCAAATGAAACAATTCAATTAAGTTGGTTCTTTTTTCAGTGTAGCATACGTCTGTCAGGGATGTAGTAAACTGTAGTAAAGATATTTCAGGCTATTTTTGCGATAACGATATTCTTGACGATATTAGGAAATACTTAAAAAGATATAGAAAATATATATTTTTTAGTCTGTATAAATAAATAAAAATCTAAAATGTAGTGTGAAGTGAAAATCGCAACAGTTGCCAAATGCAAAAAAAATTACTCTTGACTCTTGAGTATGAGCAAATAATAAAAATAACTATTTAGGGGTTTCGGGGGCATATTTTAATGACGTTTTGTAAAGGAGAATAAAGGTTCTTGTATGTTTTATTTAAGACATCTTATTTTGACAGTCTTCTTGTAAATTCTGGTGGTGGATTCTCTTAATACACTGTGCTCTTATTTTGAAAGCTGCATGTGTTTAGCGACAGAGAGTAAGTAGCTTTTTGTGATTAAAACAACTTTAACCACTACATCCATAAGTAGGAATGTTGCCAATATCATGATATGCATTTTTTTTAACCATAAAAAAATATACCGATATTATTGTGAATGATATGATATGGCACACCCCTAACCACAAAATGTGAACATATGGCCTTAGAGTGGTTAATTTGAAAATAATCTCACACTCATACCATGCAGCATGTAAAGGAGAGTTTGAAAAAGTGAGTGACAGGAGTCATAAAACAACGATCTGTTGATCTTAACGAATCACGACTCTGTAGTCTAACAGTGGCAAAAGAACATTAGATGATCACCGTGAGAAAAGAGCATCTACACTGTTAAAAACCTTTGTAGAAATTACAGTAAAACACTGTCAAATTGCATCAGAAATAGGTTGTCAAATTAAACATTGTACATCACCGTAGTGAATACTTTTAATTACTGTAAATCAAAGAATATCATAAAACTTTAAATTCAACTGCCATAAACTGCAGAAAACACACAGTTTTAGTGTAAAAATATAAAATTTTGATGTAAAATGAATGGAGAAATACCATGACGACACAATTATCCTAAAAGTAATGGGATTATTCAGTATAAATTACAGTTTTTGCTGATATTTACATTTACATACGCTCACTGTATTTTTTACAGTGAAGTTCTGGCAACCAAAGCTGCCGGTATTTTACCGTAAATTAAACAGATTTTTTTTTACAGTGTATCATATCGAACATTGTAAACACTGTAACTGCTAAATTAAAAAAATCTGTTTAATTTATGGTAAAATACAGACAGCTGTCGTTGCCACTGTACTTACTGTACAAATTACAGTGAGTGGGTGTAAATTTAAATGTAAATATCAGCAAAAATTGTAATTTAGATGGAAAATCACTTTATTTTTATGGTAATTGTGTCCTATGGTATTTCTCCATTCATTTTACATGACATTTTTATATTTTTACAGTAAAACTTTGTGTTTTCTACAGTTTAAAAAAAACAAAAACATTTCAACATTTTGATGTAAAGTTAATGGAGAAATACCATGGTGACACAATTATCCTAAAAGTAAATTTACCGTAAATTAAACAGATTTTTTTTTACAGTGTACAGCGGTCATATTTGGTAAATATTTTATTGTAATAATGTAGCAGAAAGCGGCCCGATGCTCCTCTATAACGCTCGTGTTCTTTTTTTGTCTGAAAATGACCAAAAAGGTGAAGAGAACTGATGTTTCCTGCTGCTGGTGCATGTCAGTAAACAGTCAGCTGTGATGAAAACAAACAAACCCCCCTAACTAGTTTATTATGTAATGCTAATTTGGCATGGAGAACTACACCTAATTTCTGGTAATGGAGCTGAATGATTTGCTCTGTTTTCCTCCCAATTAATCCTCTTAAAGCAAAGTGAATATTCTAATGAGCACGCAATGCATAAATCAGGCTTTTTTCCTCCACATTTGAAGTATTGATGAATCAGTTGTTGTGATCAGGTGTGTACAGGTGTCACATGGTTACTCCTATAGCTGCATATATGCACTCAAAAAAATAACTTGTTCCCAGAACAAAATAAAATGATGGAAATAATTTCCACCTGAATAAAATGCTTTAATTTAGCGAGAAACAATTTTGTTGAACAAAATGTAAATATGTTGGGTCAACATGATGTATTTGCGTTACTGTAAATTAATTACCAGGGGTCAGTCTAACTAGATTTATAAGGGTAATTGTAACATAATAACATAATTTTCTTGGGCCATTTAAACTTGTATGACATTATTAAGAGTTACTTTATTTAATAGGGTAGTTACAACTACTTTTTAAAATAGTGCAGTACATGAATTAATTGTGCTGAGCCAACAAAACAAAGTGAGGTTGAAGTGGTTTAGCCTAGAAGATTACCTTTATCATATGAAAATGAACATAATAGTAATTATTCAGAAAATAAAGAATTTTTAGACTTTAGAGTATTATATTCAGCAATTTAATTAGGTTGTTTTAACATAAAGTATTCTAGTAAATTTTAAAGTGTTGCATTTTATGCTAAAACTACATGTTTTAAAACTGTTCAACCACAAAACATCATTTTATTTAGTAGAAGCTACATGTTAGACTAAGGAGAAGGTATCAGACACCCAGTTTGCTTTTTTTGAGTTTATAGTGGACATAAAGAAAGAACCACATCTGCACACACTGCTGGGAATAACTTATAGTCAGGCGGCTTAGCTAAATAAAGGGGACACGCTGGACAAAAGCACCAAATTTTTTTCCACATGCTCTCTATCACCATAGGTTTCAATTTTTGGTAGGAGCCACTTCATCAAGATTGCGGATCGGAGATGGCAGCCATATAAAGTCTATGAGAAACGCTATATCTTCCAAGCCACTTAGAAGGTCAATCTGGGTGTCAAAATCTACATTTTCTGGGTCAAGAAATCATTTAAAGCTATTGAGAACATCACTAGATGATTATTTGATCAAATAGATATGTTCATTTTCACCCAGACTGGTAGGTCTTCAAGTGCTGCAGCAGGGAATCCTGAGTTGAAAATGTTTGGAGTCTATGTTCACGGGAGAGTGCTGATAAGCTGCAATGTACACTGCTCAAAAAAAAAAATCAAGGGAATGCTTTCATCTCATGTCAGATCTTGATCAACAAATTATTTACAGTGAGTCATCTAGTGATATTCTCAATAGCTTTAAATGATTCTTTGACCCAGAAAATGTAGATTTTGACACCAAGATTGACCTTCTGAGTGACTTGGAAGATTTATTGTTTCTCATAGACTTTATATGGCTGCCATCTCCGATCCACAATCTTGATGAAGTGGCTCCTACCAAAAATTGAAACCTATGGTGATAGAGAGCATGTGGAAAAATGTTGGTGCTTTTGTCCGGCGTGTCCCCTTTCTTCTCAAATCTGGTCCTAAGCCGCCGGACTATTATTAGTCAGAGGCAACAACAGAGAGGGGGGATGGCTATGTATTTTTTTGGTCATTTTATGTCTTTTTTTGATAATTTCATGTCTCCTTTGGTCGTTTTCTGTCTTTTTTTTGGTAATTTTGTGTTGTATTTGATAATTTTATGTATTTTTGGGGTCATTTTGTGTCTTTTTTAGATAGTTTTGTGTCTCTTTTGGTCATTTTGTGTCTTTTTTGATGGTTTTGTGTCTCTTTTGGTTGTTTTCTGTCTCTTTTTTTGGTCGTTTTGTGACTCTTTTGGTCATTTTAGGTCCTTTGTTAGGTCCTTTGGTCTGCTATTATTTTTAGGGTAGTTATGTCCTTGTGACGTTATGGTATTTCTCCATTCATTTTAAATGAAAAATCTAATATTTTTTACAAGCCGCCTGACTATTAGTGAGAGGCTACAACAGAGAGGGGGGATGGCTATGTATTTTTTTGGTCATTTTGTGTCTTTTTTTGATAATTTCATGTCTCTTTTGGTCGTTTTCTGTCTTTTTTTTGGTAATTTTGTGTTGTATTTGATAATTTTATGTATTTTTGGGGTCATTTTGTGTCTTTTTTAGATAGTTTTGTGTCTCTTTTGGTCATTTTGTGTCTTTTTTGATGGTTTTGCGTCTCTTTTGGTCGTTTTCTGTCTCTTTTTTTGGTCGTTTTGTGACTCTTTTGGTCATTTTAGATCCTTTGGTCTGCTATTATTTTTAGGGTAGTTATGTCCCTGTGACGTTATGGTATTTCTCCATTCATTTTAAATGAAAAATCTAATATTTTTTACAAGCCACCTGACTATTAGTCAGAGGCAACAACAGAGAGGGGGGATGGCTATGTAGTTTTTTGGTCATTTTGTGTCTTTTTTTGATAATTTCATGTCTCTTTTGGTCGTTTTCTGTCTTTTTTTTGGTAATTTTGTGTTGTATTTGATAATTTTATGTATTTTTGGGGTCATTTTGTGTCTTTTTTAGATAGTTTTGTGTCTCTTTTGCTCATTTTGTGTCTTTTTTGATGGTTTTGTGTCTCTTTTGGTCATTTTGTGTCTTTTTTGATGGTTTTGTGTCTCTTTTGGTCGTTTTCTGTCTCTTTTTTTGGTCGTTTTGTGACTCTTTTGGTCATTTTAGGTCCTTTGGTCTGCTATTATTTTTAGGGTAGTTATGTCCTTGTGACGTTATGGTATTTCTCCATTCATTTTAAATGAAAAATCTAATATTTTTTACAAGCCGCCTGACAGAGGCAACAACAGAGAGGGGGGGATGGCTATGCAGAACATCAGGTAAAGTGTGGGTGAGGTAAACATCTTTCTTAAACGCCATGCGCATACACCCACAACACATGGGGGGGAGGGAGGGGGGTTTGGGTGGGGGGGGGGGGGGCTGGAGGGTGTTAGAGGCTGTTATTCATTATCCACACGACTGCATTCCAGGGCTGGACAAAAGGAGTTATCGCCACCATCATTCAGAGGCAACAAGCACAAGAGAGGTAAGAGAGGGATTTAAGCAGGTTCTCAAACAAGATGCCCCCACCTGATAACCTTAGCACTGCCGTTGCACCATTCCCACATGTCCTAATGCATTCACCAGTCAGAGAGAGGGAGGAAAGAGTAAAAAAGACTGAATGAGAAGAAGGCAAGGTAAGGGAAGAGGAGGAGAGCAAGAGGAGAGAAACTGTGTGAACATTAACACTGAATGGAAGCGATGGAGGAAGATAAGAACACCTCCTCCTCCTCCTCCTCCTCCTCCTCCTCCTCCACTTTACAGGAAGTGACCAGTGAGGCAAGTGCACCTCACTGCTGATGCTTCAGTGCTTTTGTGAGGCGAGAAATGCCAAAACAACACTTTTTTTTTCTCTTCACTACCTGGAGTTTCTTGTGAAATCTTAAAGAGGACACCCCCCCCCCACACACACACACGCACACACACACACACCTCCTTCTTTTCCTGAAGATCAGGTTTTAAACTTTGACTCACACAACTTGACCTTTTGATGGACCAAGAGAGCAGAGCAGTGCATGTAGCGTTTAGTATTAATCTACCTGTTCACCTCCCTCATCAAAGGGAAGGGGAGGGTGGACAGGTGGGAGGTCAACCAGCTTGTGCAATGACCTTTGACCTCGAAGTCAAAAGAGATTAAACTGAAAATGAGAAAGCTCTGTGACACCTTAACTTAAATAACACATGTATAATAAATAAGAATATATGTGCACTTTGTGCAGTTGCCTCACCTTTTTTAAACTCCTCCAGCATTGCATCCAGCTTGGTGTCATTGAACACAAAATGTAACGGGTGGCTGTAAAACTTTGTGATGGTTTTGAGAGGGGTGCAATCATCCGGGTCCACAAAGGCCAGGTCCTTGACAAAGAGCAGATCCACTATGTTGGACCTCTCGCCCTCGAAGACCGGGATGCGCGTGTAGCCGCTCTTCATAATCTCAGACATGGTGTTGAAGTCGAGGGTGCCATCCCCGGGGATCATGAAGCAATCCCTCAGCGGCGTCATCACGTCCTCCACGGTCTTAGTCCGGAGCTCCAGCGCGCCCTGGATGATGTTCAGCTCCTCCTTCACCAGGTCGTTGTAGGGGTCCGTGACGCGCAGCATCTCCAGCAGCTTCTCCCGGTTGTACACGGTTCCTATCTCCTGTCCCAGGAGGTAGTCGAGGAGTTTGCTCACCGGGTAGGAGGCAGGGAAGGTGAGCAGCATGAAGAACTTGGTGAGGAAGATGGTGTTGGCCCCGACAGCCAGGCCGTGTCTGGAGCAGATGGCCTGGGGCACGATCTCTCCAAAAATCACTATTCCTATGGTGGACATGACCACCGCGATCAACCCGGAACCGGCGATATCATCCAGCAGGATGGTCAGCGTGGTGTTCACCAGCACGTTCCCCAGCAGGAGCGAGCAGAGCAGGTAGTTCCCTTGGCTCCTCACCGGCTCGATCTTTTTGGCGTAATTCTTCTCCTTCTCCGTGCCGCAGTTCTGCACAATCTGCAGCTCCATGGGGTCCAGAGCCATGAGCCCCAGGTTCAAGCCGCTGAACATACCCGACAGGCACAGCAACATGGAGATGAAGATGACCTGCAGCCAGAAAGGCAGCAGAAACTTTTTCTCCTCCACCACTATCACTTTGGTGTCATCTCCATCGTGGTAGATCCAGGTGTTCTCCGTCCACGGGTCGTGCATGCCGGCCGCGGCCGGGGTCGCGGTGGCGATGCAAAGGTAATAGGACTTACTCCTCTCCGTCTTCCGCAGAGGTTTGACCTCGATCTCAACTATTCCGGACGTCTTTCTGTTCAGGATGATGTTGGGTAATATAATTATATCCGAAGTCCTAATACCGCAGGGATGCAAGCCGGACGAGTCCTCCTGGCTCTGGTTGTCCCCCGAGGAGCTGTCAAGGCTCCCCACCGTCCTGCTCCGCTCATGTTCCGTGAAAGAAATTTTGGACCACGTCTCGTTGTTGATGTTCTGCCCGTAGACCCTTAATTTCACCCGAGAGCGCTCGCTTACGCGCAGGTAGCCCTTATCCATGAAGGAAATGTCGTCCGTGTCCTCCAGTCGGAGCCCTATGATGACGGTCTCCTCGGACCCGTCCTTGCCACTTGTCGGGGTGACACAACAGCCAGTGACAGTTAAGAAAATCATCGCCAAAGCTCGGACCCGGTTAAGTGACGCCATTTTTGCAGCGGTGGGCGCTCGGGATGACGGCTCTGCCATATTGATAACCATTGGCAACCAACCTGCTGAATGAAAAGGGCTTTTAAAAATCAGAGCCAGTCGGAGTCCGCCTTCATCTCCGCCGAGGGTCTCCGTGACTTGTGCATCGGGACCTGCTCGTTCCCACTACGTGTCCGACACTGATGACTCGCAAGCGCAGGCTTATGGGCCAACTCGTGCCTCCCCTGATGTCCCCGAGACAGGCGACGGCAGCGGCCAATCAGGAGGCGCCGTTGGGCGGGAGGCGGGGCGTCCGCAGCCTCCTCGGCCAATCAAATTCCAAAACAAGTGCACCTCATGTTAAGAGACAGACAGGACTCTACTCGTGACTTTTTTAAACATATATCTAAGTACAGGAGACATACAATACAGTCACCCTGTTAGAATAATCTCCTAACTCTTTTTTTTTTTTTCAAGTTTTGCAGGAATTACTAAAAAAACTTCACCAAAAGTGAAACATATGGCATTTATTTGAATTTGAATTTGAATTTATTTTATTTGATAGGGACAATGCAGTTAGCATAGATACAGGACATGCATCTGATGTGCTGCATACAGAGATATAGCTTCAGCTAATTTTCAACTCCCGTCCCTAGTTGGGCTTTTACAACTACATACAAAATCACAATACTAAAAAAATCCAATATACAATTACACCATCTACAAAATAGAATAAAATTACAAACAATTACAATATACATTTACCCTGAGAAAAAAAAAAAAATATATAAAATAAAATAAACCCTGTATAAATATAGCTTGAGTTTAAAATCATCATAAATCTATACAACAATAAAGGAGAAAAGAAAGAAATAACAGAGAAAAAGAAAGAAAGAAAGAAAAAACAAAAAAAAAACAAAAAAAAACAAAAAAAAACTACTTGACACTACTATTGATCATTTCACTCAAAAAGGATGTAACAAAGGAAGGCTATTGGCATAGTAATAACACTGTGTGTAAAAATATTTCAGATCTGTATTCTTCATCATCATTAGTCGTAGATTGATAACCATTGCATACAGTTTAGAGTTTTAGAGGTGACTACTGAAGTCCTATTACAAATAGGCAAATACTAATTGTCATCATCAATAATCTGACAATCATTTTTTTTGATCGTTGGGTCTCTAAAATGTCAGAAAATAGTGAAAAATATTCATCCTACTTTCTCAAATCCCAAAGTGATGTCTTCACATGTCTTCTTTTGTCAATCCAAAAACAGAGAAAAGCAAATTTTCTCCACATTTAAAAGAGATTTAGAAAAGCAATCCGACATTTTTTGCATGAAAAATTACTTTGGCCAATCAAATTCCAAAACAAGTGCACCTCATGTTAAGAGACAGACAGGACTCTACTCGTGACTTTTTTAAACATATATCTAAGTACAGGAGACATACAACACCGTCACCCTGTTAGAATAATAGCCTTACTCTTTTTTTTCAAGTTTTGCAGGAAACACAAAAAACTTCACCAACCTCACCTTGCAACTTCATTTATATGCCATCACATTGTACAATAACAAATAGTCTGGTTCATTACATACTGTCTATGCACTTTATGTGTTTTTTATGCACACTGTTCATTGCACCTTATTTGTTTCATAGCACCAAAATGTTTATACTGTATATTCATATTTATTCTGCACTGGAATTCTATTCTACTCCTTCTTTAGACACTTTATATTTTATTGTATTTTTATATTTTATTGCTTGAAGTATGCCTAGGTTGTTCTTTTTACTTTATTGTGTTGTTATTGTCTCTGTGTGTAATGCTGCTGCTACACTGTAATTTCCCAGCTTGGGATAAATAAAGTATATCTATCCTGTTCTGTTTCTTAAACAGCAGCAACTATAACAAAGCAAATCCCCCCCTGGGGATCAATAAAGCATTTCTGATTCTGATTATTGACCCTGACATAGACTTTGTAACTGTACATTTATGTGTAAACATATAAAAAGAAAGTAAGGTTAGAACTAGCACTGTTTTCTACACCATTGCACAAAATGCCACCTCATATTTGACGCACAATCACATCAAGCCAAAAACTCTGAAAATGGGGTTTCTGAACACCCTGACCTTGGATAAAATTTTACAAAATGTTTATTTTTCAGCGATCTGAAATGCAATTTGGATAAAAGACCAAAGTGCATAGAAAAACTACATCTTAAAACATACCCACATACATATCGTCACCCTGTTAAAATAATCGCCTAACTCATTTTTTCAAGTTTTGCAGGAAACACAAAAAACTTCACCAAAAGTGAAACATATGACATTTATTGATCATTTCACTCAAAAAGGATGTAACAAAGGATGGCTATTGGCATAGTAATAACACTGTGTGTAAATTATGTAACTTAAGAGAAATAAATAACTTAGGCAATTTTTTTGAACATGCCTTTGTGACTTAAGCAAGATATGGTAACGCTTTATTTTGAAGGTGTCTACATAAGAGTGACACAAGCCTGTCATAAACATGACATGACAAGTATCATGAGCATTAATGTTACTTCAAAGTGTCATTAATGTTCATGACACATCCCATGTCATGTTTATGACACGCTCATGTCACTCTTATGTAGACACCTTCAAAATAAAGTGTTACCAATATTAGTGTCAACAATAAAACACTGATAAACTAAACTGATAACTAAACAATCTCCCTCTAGCTCTTCTTTGCTGGGTTCTTATCTGATGCCTATGAATGTGGCAAATTGTCAAAGAAGTGATGATGTTAATTGATGTTAACAATTATTTTAACAGTGAGACGACATGTACATCAGGGATGGGCAACTTAAATGCTGCAGGGGGCCACAATTTTTCATGTCCACTACCACAGGGCCACAAATAGGAGCGTGCACTTAACCAGATATGATGAAACTGCAATTTTAAATATGTTTACAGTGCAGTAACTTAACATATTTCATGCTCAAATGCATGTATAACAGTATAAATAGGAATACAAAAGGTTTGAAGCAAATAAAAAATAACCACTTACTGTGATTTCTTTTTTTCAGTGCAAGAACAGCAGACCAACATTAATTGCAAGAAGTAATTTTGTGCATTTTTACACTGCACTTTTAAGATTTCATGCTCAAATGCATGTTGTTGTACTGTTTATTGCACATCAATAAAAATGGGCACAGTAACATGGTCACCTACACAATATCATGCAATAAAATAAGACGTAAATAAATACTACTCTATAATGTTACACCTATATTGGGGCTGTCAGAGGTATTTATTCTACTATATGGTAATTTCTGAAGCACTTCATGTTTAATAGCTCCATTAAATTGCATTACTTTTTTTTTTTTTTTTTTTAAACAAACAACAAACCTCCTGACGGCGATGCAAAACCACACTAGTGATTCCCAAAGTTTTTGAGAAGTGGCCCCTGGAAAAAATGAAGCAGTATCTACTTGAAACTTTCCATCACAGCTTATGTTGTGTTATAGGCGGTTTAGGACAAGGAATCATTTTTCTTTCTCTGATTATTTTTATTTTGAAGGGTTGTAAGAGGCTTGAAGAGAGTAACAAAAATATTTCAGATCTGTATTCTTGATTGATAACCATTGCATACAGTATAGAGTTTTAGAGGTAATAGGCAAATTCTAATTGTCATTATCAATAATCTGACAATCATTTTTTGATCGTTGGGTCTCTAAAATGTCAGAAAATAGTGAAAAATATTCATCCTACTTTCTCAAATCCCAAAGTGATGTCTTTACATGTCTTTTGTCAATCCAAAAACAGAGAAAAGCAAATTTTCTCCACATTTAAAAGAGAATTAGAAAAGCAATCCGACGATTTTTGCATGAAAAATTACTTTGATTAATTGATCGACAAATTAGTTGTTGATTATTTTCTGTTCAGTCACTGACAATGACTAATTGCTGCAGCTCTAAATCATTTTTAGAGCTTTTTTTGTTAGACTTAGCAAAAAAAAGACCAAGCCACCAAATGTGTGCAAAAAATGAACATTTGACATTCAATTGATTGACAAGATTTATTATCCTGTGACAGAAATCACATAAAATAATTAACAAAATAATGCTAAAAATCAGTTTAAACCCTTTTGCGAAGCATACAATAATGCAAAAACTTTCCATATGCAATCAAATCAGTTAAATTAGAGGTTTTACTACAGAAGTAGGTTCATTTTTTAAAGTGTAAACATCCTGATGAATGTAAGAAATTTAAATGTCTGCGATTGTAGACAAATGGGGTTAAAATCCTCATAAGAAGGTACTAATACTGTTCCTGATCATGTACAAATTGTATAATTGTGGGTATTTGGATATTGCCTTGATACAAAGACAAAATGTATCAATGCAACATAATTATTCAAATAAATTAAATGAATCAAACTGAGTTGATATACAGGGAAATATGCAAAGAACACATATAAATCACATATTTATGTGTAAGTAATTCATCTCAGTTACTGAAATCTCATTTTGAATGTTAATAAGACACATAATAATGATGCATAAGGCTTGATTAAGTCAGTACATTTAAACTACTGTACTATGCATACACAGTATGATGCTGGTCCTGCAGCTCTTCCAACCATCACTTGCAGCAGGAAGCAGACTTTGTGCTGCAGCACCCCCCAGTGGCCGGAGCTGCACTGTGTTTCTGCAGCTGAGCAGCCAGCTCAAAAGGATCCACAACTCCTTCCTGTATCAAAAGTTCAACAATGAAGAAGTCAGTAGGAGTTTATTATTACAGTTTTAAACATTATTTATTTAATCCAAGACAGCTGTAAGAAAAGTAGAAAAGTTTGTGTCTTTTTTTGGTCATTTTGTGTCTTTTTTTAGTCATTTTGTGTCTTTTGGTGTCTTTTTTTGTCATTTTGTGTCTTTTTTTGGTCATTTTGCGTCTTTTTTTAGTCATTTAGTGTCTTTTGGTGTCTTTTTTTTGTCATTTTGTGTCTTTTTTGTCATTTTGTGTCTTTTGGTCATTTTGTGTCTTTTTTTAGTCATTTTGTGTCTTTTTGTTCATTTTGTGTCTTTTGGTGTTTTTTTTGTCATTTTGTGTCTTTTTTTAGTCCAACATAAAATGTGATTTTGAATCTTATTTTTACTTTCAAAACACTATCATGCTCAATAAAGAGAACGTTTGAAAGGTAAATTCTCACTTTTTCTGATTTTCTAGCATTTAACAGTGATTGAACATTTGATATAACAGCAGAATAAAAAGTTGCTGCCTACCGAGCTTTTAAATGCATGTTTACACCTGGTGTCTGACACTGGTTGTTCATTAAATCAGCATTTCACAGTAGCTGTGCTTTCAACAACAAGACCAAAGGCTTTTTATTACTATTATCTCCAACTAGCCATGTTGATTAGAGACAAGCATCTCGGACCTGTCCAAAGGTACAAGTTTAGATAAATCACCCTGATTTTTAATCTTTGCTCCACAACAGCAAAAAAGAAATCCCTCAATAGCAGAATAAAATGACACCAAATCATTTTGGAAGTCAGCGCTGTCTTCTTTGGTCATTTAATGTCTTTTTTTGGTAATTTTGTGGGGGTTTTTAGTCATTTTGTGTCTTTTTTGGTCATTATGTGTCTTTTTTTGGTAATTTTGTGGGGTTTTTTAGTCATTTTGTGTCTTTTTGGTTATTATGTGTCTTTTTTTGGACATTTTGTTTCCTTTTTTGGGTCATTCTTGTGTCTTTTTTGGTAATTCTGTGTCTTTTTTTGGTAATTTTGTGGGTTTTTTTAGCCATTTTGTGTCTTTTTTGGTCATTATGTGTCTTTTTTTGATAATGGATAAGTTTAGATAAATCACCCTGATTTTTAATCTTTGCTCCACAACTGCAAAAAAGAAATCCCTCAATAGCAGAATACAATGACACCAAATCATTTTGGAAGTCAGCTCTGTCTTCTTTGGTCATTTAATGTCTTTTTTTGGTCATTTTGTGGGGTTTTTAGTCATTTTGTGTCTTTTTGGTTATTATGTGTCTTTTTTTGATAATTTTGTGGTCAATTTGTGTCTTTTTTTGGACATTTTGTTTCCTTTTTTGGGTCATTTTTGTGTCTTTTTTTGGTAATTTTGTGTCTTTTTTAGTAATTTAATGTCATTTTTTGGTAATTTTGGGGGGTTTTTTAGTCCTTTTGTGTCTTTTTTGGTCATTATGTGTCTTTTTTTGATAATGGACAAGTTAAGATAAATCACCCTGATTTTTAATCTTTGCTCCACAACAGCAAGAAAGAAATCCCTCAATAGCAGAATAAAATCACACGAGTGATTAAAGGATTAGGGTAGTCATTGAAAAAACATATAGCGGTGTTTGTAGATGTGTGTGTGTGTGCACAGAACGACCATGAGAGCCGATAAGATGGCATTCCTCTAGCTGAGAAGAGAACATTCCTTCCTGTTCAAGGTTCCCCGGCAGGACTCCACAGTCTGGTTATGACTCCAAGACAGCTGCTTGACCTTGTGCGTGTGGATGTGTGCGTATGTATGTTTGAGTGGGTATGTGAGTGAGTGTGTGTGTGTGTGTAAGAACTTGCAGCATGGTGCACACATGCATGTGTGACTGTGTGCACAGCTAAAACACCGGGGCTCTCTGGGTGTGTCACATACTTGAAACTGATACGACAAACACACTGACCTCTAGTGCTGGAAGAAAAAAGACATTTTTCAAAATACAGGAATTTAGTTATGACCAGGCGGCAATCTCCGTGTCTGAGCATGGAGGCCAACCAGGAAGTGACTTAAGCCTGCAATCCACTGAAAATTCCAGCAGGGGGCGCTAAGTTTGGCTGCAAAAGAAATCCGCCCATTCATTTCAGTGCAAAATTTGAAAACTTCTGACTTGATTTATTACCTCAATCACTAGTAAAAAAAATCATCTTCAAGACAATTTGATGTCAATAGTTGTAATAATGGCCCCATTTAGAAGAAAATAGAAGATAAAGAATCATATGATTTGGGGCGGGGCTACCTTTGATTGACAGGTCACTAACAAGGCGAGCCGTCATCAGGAGAGAAGCAGAACAATGCGTATCCACGGCAACGTGTCAATAAAGTTATATATAATGCAGGCGGCAATCTCCGTGTCTGAGCATGGAGGCCAACCAGGAAGTGCCTTAAGCCTGCAATCTACTGAAAATTCCAGCAGGGGGCGCTAAGTTTGGCTGCAAAAAAAATCTGCCCATTCATTTCAGGGCAAAATTTGAAAACTTCTGACTTGATTTATTACCTCAGAAATTTTTTTCAGGACAACACTATGGTCTCAATCACTAGTAAAAAATCATCTTCAAGACAATTTGATGTCAATAGTTCTAATAATGGCCCCATTTAGAAGAAAATAGAAAATAAAGATTTGTGTGATTTGGGGGCGGGGCTACCTTTGATTGACAGGTCACTAACAAGGAGAGCCGTCACCAGGAGAGAAGCAGAACAATGCGTATCCACGGCAACGTGTCAATAAAGTTATATATAATGCAGGCGGCAATCTCCGTGTCTGAGCATGGAGGTCAACCAGGAAGTGCATAAAGCCTGCAATCCACCGAAAATTCCAAAAATCTGCCCATTCATTTCAATGCTAATTTTGAAAACTTCTGACTTCATTTATTACCTCAGAAAATGTTTTCAGGACAACACTATGGTCTCAACCACTAGTTAAAAAATCTTCTTCAAGTCAATTTGATGTCAATAGTGTAAATAATGGCCCCATTTAGAAGAAAATAGAAGATAAAGAATCGTATGATTTGGGGCGGGGCTACCTTTGATTGACAGGTCACTAACAAGGCGAGCCGTCACCAGGAGAGAAGCAGAGCAATGCGTATCCACGGCAACGTGTCAATAAAGTTATATATAACGTTATATAGATAGAAAAGAGGACGTTTACCGATTTGGTCTCATAACTTTGACCCTTTCACTGTATTTTCACTTAATGACAGTTTATTTGAACGTTTTGTTCAGTAAAAATGTCTTGTTCAGTGTTTGGTTGGACTAACAGACACTCCAAGGAGTCGCTGCTCAGTTTTCTGAGGTCAGTAACAAACATTTTGTTTTTGTTTTTTTTGCTAGCCAAAACTAACATCCCAGTTAATGCTAACATGAATTAGCAGCAGCTTCTCTCAGTCAGGTTGAGGTGTAGAGAGGCTGTAGTCAGTGATCAGATCCCTCTCCTCCTCCACAGTCCAAATATGGTCTGCTTCCTGTATCGGAAACAAGATGGCGACGCAAGATGGCGACGAGCGTAACGCTGAACTCGAGGCTTCCAACGGGCCACAAACCAACGGGTGACGTCACGGTGACTACGTCCATTATTCATATAGTTATAAAACTTTTCCACAAATCAACAAAAATAATTGAAATGTTGGAGCTGAATACAGCTAATGTGATTTAAAAAAAATAATTGTGAATGTAGTGAGGCTTTTATGCAATTTTTCAAAATAAGAGTTTGCCGAAACATTAACTTAGTTTCAAAATGAATGATCAAGACTGTGTCCACCCCAAGCTATGGTTTATAGCAGCCATTTTCAACCTTGGGGTCGGGACCCCAATTGGGGTCGCGAGATGATTTCTGGGGGTCGCCAAATCATTTTGGGAGTCAGCTCTGTCTTTTTTGGTCATTTAATGTCTTTTTTTGGTCATTTTGTGGGGTTTTTTAGTCATTTTGTGTCTTTTAGGTTATTATGTGTCTTTTTTTGATAATTTTGTGGTCAATTTGTGTCTTTTTTTGGACATTTTGTGTCTTTTGATGTCTTTTTTTGGTCATTTTGTGTCTTTCGGTGTCTTTTTTTTGTCATTTTGTGTCTTTTTTTGGTCATTTTGTGTCTTTTTTTAGTCATTTTGTGTCTTTTGGTGTCTTTTTTTGGTCATTTTGTGTCTTTTTTTAATCCTTTAGTCCAACATAAAATGTGATTTTGAATCTTTTTTTTACTTTCAAAACACTATCATGCTCAATAAAGAATTTTAAATGTTGCAAATGTGCATTAATTAAGAGAGAAATCCCTCAATAGCAGAATAAAATGACACCAAATCATTTTGGAAGTCAGCTCTGTCTTTTTTGGTCATTTAATGTCTTTTTTTGGTCATTTTGTGGGTTTTTTTAGTCATTTTGTGTCTTTTAGGTTATTATGTGTCTTTTTTTGATAATTTTGTGGTCAATTTGTGTCTTTTTTTTGATAATTTTGTTTCCTTTTTTGGTAATTCTATGTCTTTTTTTGTTAATTGTGTGTCTTTTTTAAGTAATTTTGTGTCTTTTTTTAGTAATTTAGTGTCATTTTTTGGTAATTTTGTGGGTTTTTTTTGTCATTTTGTGTCTTTTTTGGTCATTATGTTTGCATTAGTTTGGGTTTAGGTGACGTCACGGTGACTACCTCCATTATTCATATACAGTCTATGGTTGTGACACTGACCTTAGGTTTGACTCCACAGGACTCGCTGGCGCCTCCTGCTGGCTGGCAGGTGAAGTCCTCCTTAAACCTGGAATGGGTCAGGATGGAGGCCACCTCTCCATCAACCTCCACCACTTCATCCACCTGTGATTTAAACCCACATGTCACATTATTTGCATAAAGCCCACAAGCTGAAGACACTGAGCTGTTTCTACTGTGAGATCTTCAGACCTTGAATGTGTACTGGGAGTCAAACTGGAATCGTTCCTCTACTCCTGTGATGCCGCCGTTATATATGACCTGACAGGACTTGGTGTTGCCTTTAGGGACCTTAAACAGGCGGTAAGTGGCAGAGGCAAACTTGAAGTCACCTGTATTGTCAAAAAAAAGGTAAGAGAGAATCAATAAATCTATCTCAAAATACACTACCGGTCAAAAGTTTTAGAACACCCCAATTTTTCCAGTTTTTTATTGAAATTCAAGCAGTTCAAGTCAAATGAACAGCTTGAAAGGGTCCAAAGGTAAGTGGTGAACTGCCAGAGGTAAATAAAAAAAGGTAAGCTTACCCAAAACTGGAAAATAATGTACATTTCAGAATTATACAAGTAGGCCTTTTTCAGGGAACAAGAAATGGGTTAACAACTTAACTCTATGGAGTCTTGGGCTATTTTGTCCATTTTTGAATTCTTTTCATGTCTTTGTAAGTCATTTTGTGTCTTTTTTTGGTCATTTTGTGTCTTTTTTTAGTCATTTTGTGTCTTTTTTGTCATTTTGTGTCTTTTTTTAGTCATTCTGTGTCTTTTGGTGTCTTTTTTTGGTCATTTTGTGTCTTTTGGTGTCTTTTTTTGTCATGTTGTGTCTTTTTTTGGTCATTTTGTGTCTTTTTTTAGTCATTTTGTGTCTTTTGGTGTCTTTTTTGGGTCATTTTGTGTCTTTTTTTGGTCATTTTGTGTCTTTTTTTTTAGTCATTTTGTGTCTTTTGGTGTCTTTTTTTGTCCTTTTGTGTCTTTTTTTGGTCATTTTGTGTCTTTTTTTAGTCCTTTAGTCCAACATAAAATGTGATTTTGAATCTTTTTTTTTACTTTCAAAACACTATCATGCTCAATAAAGAATTTTAAATGTTGCAAATGTGCATTAATTTCAGAGTACACTGAGACATTAAACTGCATCATTTTCAATTAAATTCTGGAAAAGTTGGTGTGTTCTAAAACTTTTGACCAGTAGTGTATTTATTGGACATTTAAAAAGGGATCCTTAAATTGCACAAACACAATTTTGAGGTTTTTAAATCCTCCTTAAAAACACAATTTTTCTCCCTGGCATTTAATCAAGTTTAAGTGGACATCTTGCAAAAAACAAAATTGTATTTACATTTTTTATTTATTTTATTCTATTGTTGCACTGTGTTTATGTATTTTAGTATTTTCGTTTTTACCGGATTTCCTGCAACTGTGATATCTGTACAGCACTTTGGTCAACCCCGGTTGTTTTAAATGTGCTTTATAAATAAAGTTTGACTTGACAATTAGAAGCTAGTGACAACAGTTTAATGTGCATTAAACATTAACCAGAGCAGAGCATGACACATTAAACAAACACTAGTTTTTATCTATCTAAATCAAGATAACTGTAATTAAAAAAAAGAACGATATCAGCATGACTAGCATGATTTAAGCACTTCCACACTGGAAAAAACAATATAAAATCTATATAAAAAGAATAGAAATGTTATTAAAACCACATATTTTTTTGCATCTAATGTTGATGTACAAAACTTTTCCACAAATCAACAAAAATAATTAAAATGTTGGAGCTGAATACAGCTAACGTGATTTAAAAAAGTGATTTTTAGTCATTTTGTGTCTTTTGGTTATTCTGTGTCTTTTTTTGATAATTTTGTGGTCAATTTGTGTCTTTTTTTGGACATTTTGTTTCATTTTTTGGGCCATTTTGTGTCTTTTTTGGTAATTCTGTGTCTTTTTTTGGTAATTTTGTGTCCTTTTTAAATAATTTTGTGTCTTTTTAAGTAATTTTGTGTCATTTTTTGGTAATTTTGTGTTTTTTTTTGTCATTTTGTGCCTTTTTTGGTCATTATGTGTCTTTTTTTGATAATTTTGTGGTCAATTTGTGACTTTTTTAGGACATTTTGTTTCCCTCTTTTGGTAATTTTGTGTCTTTTGTTTCTTTTTTGGCCCATTTTGTGTCTTTTTTGGTAATTCTGTGTCTTTTTTAAATAATTTTGTGTCTTTTTTAAATAATTTTGTATCTTTTTTTAGTAATTGAGTGTCATTTTTTGGTAATTCTGTGTCTTTTTTGGTCATTTTGTTTCTTTTTAAAGTATTTTAGTTTTCTTCTATCATTTTGTGTCTTTTTTGGTCATTATGTGTCTTTTTTTGATCATTTTGTGACTTTTTTAGGACATTTTGTTTCCTTTTTTTGGTCATTTTGTGTCTTTTTGGTAATTTTGTGTCTGTTTTTTTTTTCTTGGGCCATTTTGTGTCTTTTTTTTGGTAATTTTGTGTCTTTTTTAAATAATTTTGTGTCTTTTTTAGTAATTTAGTATTTATATTATATATTATATTATATTATATTATAGTAGTATAAAAGTATTTTTAAGGTTGAGAACTACTGGTTTATAGTAGAGACGAGCAACTAATGTTATAAACAAAAAAATAAATGAATAAGTGACAAAGAAAGAACAAAACAGCATCAAACCCAGAACGTCCTGCAGCTCCTTGTTGTCCACAGTGATGATGTTGGCGGTAACCAGCCGTGGAGGGCTGAAGCCCACTTCTTCAGCCAGCTGCAGGAGATCCTTCCACCACAGCGCTCCGCCAATACACTCACCTGCCAAAATAAATCACAGAGTGAAACTCTGGCTCGTGTGTCTGTGAGCTTTTATGGGAGCAGGATATTAATTTGACGCACCCCACAGGACTTTATGATTTTTAATTTCCTCGGTTAGTCTTCCACTGCTGTAGACGTCACTGAAGTAGAGCTCACCGCCGTCCTAAAGAGCAACAGTTACACAGTGTATGTAGTGGATATTCATGCAAATTACATAGAAATTGTTACATCTAATTTGTTTGATATACTATGGCTGACTGATAAGAAAATAAATGAATAAATAATATATTTATTTGACATTAAGTAGCTTAATTTATAGAGAAACTCTCTTATTTTGAAGTGTTGAGTACCAGGGTTTAGGCCTAGATAAGTATTTTTTTACTTCAACCTACTCCCTTTTTTTCTGACCAAAATGATATAAGGAAATGAATATTAAGCTAACTGGTTCTTATATCTATCGTATTACTTAGACGGGGCAGATGCATGTATTTGTATAGGGCTATATATACTGTATGTGTGTGTAAATGTTTATATGTTTATGTACATCTGTATAATGGTGTCTAGTAACTAATGAAATAACGAAAACTAGAATTGAAAAAACATTTTCGTTAACTGAAATAAAAATAAAAACTAGAGTTTTAAAAAAACGATAACTAACTGAAACTGTATTTTGTGGTTACAAAACTAACTAAAACTAACTAAAATTATCGTGAAAATGTCCTTAGTTTTCGTTTTTGTCAACTTTTTTCATTCATAATTCAGTGTATTTATTTGAACATGCAACACATGGTGAATATGTTTACTGAGACTGGGATGTTTACACTAGAACCAAAATTCAAAACACCCAGAACTGTAAGAGTTAATAACCTTATTGGGGCTGAGATGATAAACCAAAGGAAATAAAGGAAACATTTATTATGACCTCTTTGAATCTGGCACCCAACATATAGCCCATTACAAAAAAACTAAAACTAACACTAAAACTAATAAAAACTAAACTAAAACTAAGCATTTTCAAAAAATAAAAACTAAACTGAAACTAGAAAACTCACTCTAAAAACTAACTAAAACTAACTGAATTTGAAAACAAAAATTCACAACGAAATTAAAACTAAAACTAATGAAAAATCCAAAACTACTATAACCTTGGTATGTATACGTATATGCATCTAGCCTACGTTGTTGTAGTTTATGTTGTTGTTTATCTTTCGGTTCGAAAAGAAGAATTAATCAAATGAAAAGAGTTTTGATTGGAAAGTGAGACCAAAGATCCAGTGAAAAGCTTTGTACCTTGAGCACGCTGTGGGCTTCAGCCAGGACTCGCTTCTTGTCTGGAGAGAGATTCACCACGCAGTTGGAGCTACGGCAGAAAATCAACAGTTCAACAAAATGTCTCAAGAATTACACCTCAGAAACAAAGAGAGAGAAGGAAAAGTTCTTACATGATGATATCAAATGAGTTCTTTTCCAGACCGGCTTGTGTCAGGGCCTCGATGTAGCCCTGGACAAAACTGACATTGGGCTTCTTGTAGCCGAACTCCTTCATGTGGTAGTCCACGTACTTCCTGGCAATGTCAAGCTAGAAGAGAACACACAGTTATGTTTTAAAGCTGAATTTGCAATATTGCGTCTCTCGCTGTGTGATCAAAAAGCTGCCAGCGTTGTTACATGTTAACACCTGAGTTAGATTCACTTCAGTTGGAATTGATTTTCAGATTTAGTGACTTGTATGTTTGGCTAAAGACAGAATGCACTTTTAATGTATCGTAAAACAAAACAATGAATGTTAATTATCACATTAGTGAACGGAAACATGATTTTAGGGTTAAAAATACACTTTAATGTGTCAAAGTAAAAATTTTTGTAAACATGTCAAGTCTTTTCATCAAAACATAAAAAGAAAGAAATGGTTTTAAAAAATAAAAATAAAAAAAATAATATAAATAAAATCAAAATCACATCCTTGCAAAAGCATTTAAACTCTATCACAATACTCTTACAAAGACATACTTATACCTAAATTGATAGGCAACTTGAAAATCAGAAAAAAATAACATAAAGATAATAATGATAATTCGAAAATCATAATAACAGCCTTAATAATTCAAAGTAAAATTTAACATACAATGTATGTTAAAAATTAACACTCAAAGTGAAAAGGAATAACACAATTTCGAGTTAAAAGTGCACTTATGTGGTGTCATAAAACAACACCAAGGGTGTCAAATATTCAACACTATAAAAGAGTTACAATATTAACGCGTTTTAAAGTGTAATTTTAACTCAGAAAAAGTGTTAAATTTAACACTCTGAGTTGAATTAACACTCCAGATTCTGCTGTGTCCTGTGTCCTGTGTCCTGTGCGGTGTACGTTACCTGGTCCTCGGTCATGTCGATCCCTGTGACGTGGCCCTTCTCTCCCACCAGCTCACTCAGCATGTAGCAGTCCCTCCCGCTCCCACTCCCCAGGTCCAGGATCCTGCAGCCCTCCAGGGACTCTGGCACCACCAGACCACAGCCATAGTACCTGAGGGAGAGGGACACCCACTGTAATCAATCAATCAATCAATCAATCAGACTTTATTTATATAGCACTTTTCATACAAGCGAGATGCAACACAAAGCGCTTTACATAAAAAAGAAAGGAGAAAATAAATAATGATAATAAAAAGATAACAAAACATAGAAACAAACACCCTCCGCCCATCCCATATATATATATATATATATAATAAAATATAATAAAATAAAAATAATAAAATAAAAAGGTAGATAAAAAAGATAAAACAATAAAGTAAAGTAAAGTAAGATAAAATAAAATAATAATTAATAATAAATAGATAGATAATAATAAAAAGATATATATAATAATAAAAAATAAAAGAATAAAAAAGTAAAAGTCAATAATGACAATGGAAAGTATATATATATATATATAATAAAATGTAATAAAATAAAAATAAAATAAATATGATAAAATAAAAAGCTAGATAAAAAAGATAAAACAATAAAGTAAAGATAAAATAAAATAAGATAAAAAGATATATGTAATAATAAAAAATAAAATAGTAAAAGTCAATGGAAAGTATATATATATATATAAATATAATACAATTTAATAAAATAAAAATAAAATAAATATAATAAAATAAAAAGCTAGATAAAAAAGATCAAACAATAAATAAATAATTAAGATAACTAGAGCATGATAAAAAATATATAGAGAGAGATAGACTAATAAATAGTAGCAAATAAATAAATAAAAGAGAGGATGTAATAACACTAAGATGCATGAGCAGAAAAATCTCTAAAATGGTTCAGGTAAAAGCCAAGTTAAAAAGATAAGTCTTAAGTTTGTTCTTAAAAGCAGCAGCAGTTCTTGAAGCAGCAGCTGAGAGTGTGACAGACAGCAGCTACTAGCGGCGACCTGTCGGTGACGTCATGGTGAACTTTCTTCAGCGCCTGGCGGATGAAGGCTGGGACGGGCTGGGCCGGAGCCACACAGGCGTTGGTCTTCAAGTCGCCGGTTTTCTGCAGCTTTTTGCCGTAATAATCCTGTTGGAGCAGAAAAACAGCTTGAATAAAATCGCGGGCCAACATTGAACAAATAAACCTTTTAATATATACCAAACATGTTTTGCTTTAACATTAAATATGGAACCAGCAACGCTTATAAACATACAATATATAACTAAATAGTGCAGACATGCAAAATCAAATTTCAAATAAAAAACACATCAATGTCATTAATTTATTAAATAAAAATTGTATGCCTCTTTTCTATTTGCATCCTTCTGATTTAAATATCAAAATAAACTTTTTCAACAGGTTAATAAATTCTGCCTTTCTTTTCTCCATTTTTGGGAAGGGGTAGCTGGGAGACAGCTCTAGCTTGAGGTTGCTATGACGACTGTCACCGAGGAGCGTTTCTGGGTCCTGTCCTGATTGACGCGCCAAAACAACAGCAGGGCATTGTGGGATTTGTAGTATTAGCTGTAAATGCGCCGTATAATACCGGCGGGTCAGCTTTTATAGTACAATAATAATATAATAATTTGGTATTACCACGGGCCAAATAAAATTACACTGCAGGCCAAATTTGGCCCGCGGGCCAGAGTTTGACACCTCTGAGTTAGAACATGCAGTGGTGAGGAAGTACTTCTTTACTTAACTATAGTAAATATATATATATAACTATAGTACTTTTACCCAGTGGCGGTTCTAGACCAGTTCTACTGTGGGGGCCAAACAGGGGCCAGTGTTTAATCAGAGGGGCACATTAAAAAAACGGCAAAGATGATATTTAAGCATTCAAAAACCTTTATTTTAGCTTATTTAAAAATCTCATTTAAGTATATTTGGAATACATTGATTGAAACAATGAGACTCACCAACAATAACAGTTATTTTTGACATTTCTCATTTTTGTGACTAAGTACTTTTTATTTCATTTTGAAAGTGCAATACAGTGAGAATTATCTTTTTTATTTTTTATTTACACAAGCTTTTATTGCACAATTAAACTATTATACAATGGACACATTCTGGGTTCCTTATGTGTACATTGAGATATTGTTTGAACAAAAAATAGGTAAGAATTGTTCCGTCGTTCATCGTTATAAATTGATAGTTTTATTATTAATTACCCTGAAAGTACTCTGTTACAAGTAAAAGTCCTACATTGAACTTACGTGTAGGTATGGAAGAATAATCAGGAAAATGTAATTAAAGTATTTAAAGTAAAAAGCAGATACATTTAACCTGGGACTGTTATATTATTATAAATTATTATTAACCAAAAAGAGCTTTTGTATCAGCATTTACGGAGTTAAATTGTGGAATAAGTTAAGTGTGGAAGTACATGGACATATGTAGACTGTAGTTTTGTAATACACATGGTAATTGTATTTATGTTTACAATATTTATATTTATATAGTAATTTACAATATACATGTATAGGTATTTACAATGTAATATAAATTGTTTATAGTATATATATATATATATATACTATAAACAATTTATATTACATTAAACAATATAATAAACAATAAACAATTTATATAACAATATAAATTGTTTATAGTATATATATATATATATATATATATATATATATATATATATACTATAAACAATTTATATTACATTGTAAATATATATATATATAATTGTTTATAATATTTGTATGTGACTATATTGATTATTCATATATATATATATATATATATATATATATATGTATATAGATATAGAGACCTGTTAAGGGGTAGGACTCGATAAGTTTTTTTTACTTCTTCCTACTCTCTTTCGAGCTTGCAGAAAGTGTCTGTTTTCTCAAAAAAAAAATTGTTTTGCTTTTTTTGTTTTGTTTTTTATTTATTCATCTATTAATATTTAAACTTGTTTTTTTGTTGTTTTTTTTACTTGCTTGCATGTTCGAAATAAAGACAATCAATCAATCAATCAATCAAATTATATTATTATTATTATTACATGCATTGTTTCAAAATCAGGATTTAATTGTTGTTAGTGGTTGTGGTGTGGCTTTGTACTGTGGTATCGTCGTTTTCATTGTTGTTGTCGTCCCTTATATTATTCTATGTATGTTATTTGTGTTTACATTCCGTCTCATTTGTAAATATCTTTGTTTTTCTAAAGTCTTTGTTGTCTAGAATTGTGTTTTAGTGTCTTGTTTTCATATTGTGGCTCCTAATAAGTAATCCACTGGTTTTTTTTGTTTATTCCTTAATACAAAAATAATAATAAAAAAGAAGTGGCGCACGTGATGTTTATTACCTTGACGTCCACGTGGATGCTGCTGTCAACGAAGCCTTTTGCACACGCGCTTAAAAAAAAAAACAGCAGTTATTAAACAAGTTAACTTCAAACTGATTTATTACAGTAACTGTTAGCTACATGCTAACTGCTAGCTCACACTGCCGGCTGGCCAACGATAAAGACAATTAAAAGTGGATTTATTCCAGAAGTTAACAGCTACCAGTTATAATTTAATTCATAATTGATATATATAACGTTACTATTAAATAGCTGTTAGCGTCTCGTGTCAACGTAACATGTGAGGGTCGAAGTCTGATTACCTAACATCACCTGAAACACTTTAAACACTTTAAATGAGACACGAGGCGTGTTTACAGCTTCTCACCTGCTGTTTTCAGCCATGGTCCCAACTAGTGTTGATAAATTCCTCGTTTTGTAGATGAGAGCCTGCAGCAGTTGTTGCTTTCTGCAGAACAGAAACATGAGAGTAAAGTTCACTTCCTGCTCCACAGCACAGCCTGTCTGCAGCACCGGAAACCACAGCTGGAGCCGCTTTTATCTGTCATGTAGTCCTGATAAGGCCAAGTGAATTATTTATTTGCAGCAACAGATACATTATTTTTCTTAATTTTTCTAAATCATTTTTTTTAAGCTCAAATGGTGTTTAATTGATTTATATAAATTCATATAAACCATGCTTTCTTTTTAACCCTCTATGGTACGCATTATGATGCCTGTTGAGAAAAACATGTTTTGAGTGCTTTTTTGTCTTAAAGGTGCACAAGTGAAAAAGAAAGTTTTTAAAATTATTTTAACATCGTTTATTTAATAAACAAGAAGATGTAAACAAGACGATACAAGATTCAGTAGCTTCAACAGGGTACAATACATAACATTTTAAATCTACATTATAAAAGGAACTTTTTAACCGGTTTCTTGTTTGAATTTTGCCTATAGGCAACATTGTACCATTGAACCAACGACGCATTAAAATGAATGTCTTGAACAGTCAAAGTGTATGAAACTATAAAAAATGAAGGTTTACTCACCTATAAGTAGAAATATATTTTTCCAGATGGATAATGGCCAGGAAATTATGTTTTGAGTGATTTTTTTTGTGACCCAAAATGGCAAAGTTGTTTCCCTTGGAAAAGTCTGCAAAATAGGGTTTCAATATGGCCTCCTGGGTTCCCAAAACTCTTCCCTCTTTTTTAAAGTATCGCATCACTCAAAAACACACATTATAGAAATTTGACAGGCCAAAAATGGGTAGGTTGCCTGAGGGCAACACCGTACCATAGAGGGTTAAAAATTGTGCACTCAAAGGAATAATAATAATAATAATAATAATAATAACAATACACAGCAAATTGAGAAGAGTTGCATTCTTGGTATTAAACTAAACATACACTCGTAGAGTTAATTATACTCTGGATAGAGCTAATCCATTAGAATTAACTCAGTCGATAAATAGTTGTTGTCAAAACCGAGTGTAAAAAGGAAGTGTCATTAAATCAAACCTGTAAGTGTAAATGTTTAAATATTAAGTCCGAACTTCTTACTTTAAACTCTGATCCAGTAATTCACATCTCAAGTGTGTGTGTGTATATATATATATATATATATATATTAAATAGTCCTCTGAGAGAGTTAATTGCTAACACTACAAAGAAGTATTAAAAAAAACCTAACACTGGTTGGTGTTAGGCAGTGTTAAATTTTAAATCCAAAAAGAGTCCAATTTACACAAACTTAGTGTAAAGGTACCAACACTCGATACAGTGTTAAATTAACAGTTTTTTATTTATTCATTTATTTTTTGTCTTGTTTATTTATTCACTTATATTTTTATTTATTTATTTATTTTATTTTGTTTTATTTTATTTTATTTATTTATTTTATTTATTATTATTATTATTATTATTATCATATGTTCTTGAAGAGTACCTATTGTGACATTTGATATACTTAAGTGGACATTTGACTCTGACGTTATATTGTGTATACTCTGTTTTGACATGTCATAGTTTGTGTCTAGTTTTTATTTATTTGTCTTTTATTATTATTTTTTATTATTTGTGTATGTATGTTATTTGTCACTCTGAAAATTGACAATAAAAATATTTTGAAAAAAAAAAGCATTAAGATTATCTCTTATAGTGTTAATTTGGGTATGCTGATTTAACTGTGTACATTTAATTTATATAGCGCTTTTCTAGACACTCAAAGGTGCTTTCATTAAAACAATTTCATTAAATTTTGCCCCCGGAACCCCTAAATGGTTATTTTTATTATTTGCTCATACACAAGAGTCAAGAGTAATTTTTTTGTATTTGGCAACTGTTGAGATTTGCACTTTAAACTAAATTTTAAGTTTTTTATTTATTTATACACATGGACATCTTTTTAAGGTTTTTCCTAATATCGTCAAGAATATCCAAAAATAGCCTGCAATATCGTGATATTCTTTAAGGGCCATATGGCCCACCTCTAATATCAAGTCCTAAAAATGAGCCCGCTACGCCCTCCGAATAAAAAATACTTTAACCCATTTTTGCAAACCAACATTACTGAAATGCACTAAATCTACGCACAACACTTTGCTATGTTATTAATATTATTACTATTATTATATATATTATTATTATATATACTGTTGCTGACATTACTATTATTATTACTATATACTGTAATATACTATTATTATTATACCGGCCTTATTTATTATTATTATTACTATTATTATTAATATATATTTATATATTATATATCATATTATTTTATTTATAATTATTTTTATTATTTATAATTATTTCATTTTATTTTATATTGTTACTATTTTAAAAAAATAATAATAATTATAAATAATAAAATAATAATTATTATTATTAATTAATTATAAATATTTATTTTATTTTATCCGATTGCGGATAAGCAGTTAATGGTAATGAATGAATGAATTGTTACTATTTATTTATTATTACATATTATATACTATATACTATACTATTATTACAATTATATACCGTCTAGTCACTATAGCATTGTTGCCATCATATCATCAGTATAATTATAATTACCATCATCTTGCCAACCATCCTACTAACTGATCTGCTTTTTTTAACTTGTGTCCTTGTTCTATTCTGTGTTTTTTTCTATTGTTGTTTTTATTTATGCTACCTCAGTATTTTATTCTATTGTATTTTATTGTACTTGAATACCGGACTGCTGTGACAACCGAATTTCCCTTCCGGGATGAATAAAGTAATCTATCTATCTATCTACACTACCGGTCAAAAGTTTTAGAACACCCCAATTTTTCCAGTTTTTTATTGAAATTCGAGCAGTTCAAGTCAAATGAGCAGCTTGAAAGGGTCCAAAGGTAAGTGGTGAACTGCCAGAGGTAAATAAAAAAAGGTAAGCTTAACCAAAACTGGAAAATAATGTACATTTCAGAATTATACAAGTAGGCCTTTTTCAGGGAACAAGAAATGGGTTAACAACTTAACTCTATGGAGTCTTGGGCTATTTTGTCCATTTTTGAATTCTTTTCATGTCTTTGTAAGTCATTTTGTGTCTTTTTTGTAATTTTGTGTCTTTTTTTGGTCATTTTGTGTCTTTTTTTAGTCCTTTAGTCCAACATAAAATGTGATTTTGAATCTTTTTTTAACTTTCAAAACACTATCATGCTCAATAAAGAATTTTAAATGTTGCAAATGGGCATTAATTTCTGAGTACACTGAGACATTAAACTGCATAATTTTCAATTAAATTCTGGAAACGGTGTGTTCTAAAACTTTTGACCAGTAGTGTATCTATCTATCTATCTATCTAAATGAAGTCTTCAAGCAGATTTTCCACACACAAAAAAACCCACTCTACTCCGTCTTGACAACCAAAGAGTCAGCTTGAATTTAAAAGGGCATTTTTATTGAACATACATCCATCTCGGTTGTTTGTAATAAATGGCTTATGATCAGAACATTCAAAGAATATGTGCAAAAAACCACCTTACACACTCTGGTGAAGAAAGCAAAGGTGTCTTTGGCGAGATGCCCCTGATCGTGTTAAGCCGTCTACTGTATTGTTAGTCAAACGTACCCTTCACACAACTTAAGGATAAGTCTTCTTTTTTTTTTCACAACAGAAAAAATAATAATAATAATACCCATAATGAGAAAGAAAATCTGTTCATGACGATAAAGCTAATGATTCCATAGAAATTATGAAAGCAACTATTTGGTTCACAAACATGTTACAGAATATAATATACACATTTTCAAATATAAAGTGGTTCTGAAGTTGTATACAGTTCCAATAATTTCTTTTAAAGGATTCAGCTGATATGAAAAATAGCTTGTTTTGGTACTACATGTACCACAATCACACACTTTCTAGCTCACAAAAAGCATGACCATATAAAGCACTTTAGAGTGTTCAGGCATTCATGGGTTAAGATTCAATCATCTTAGCAGTAATACAGACAGTTCACCTTACAATTTTTACTTGTGCTACGTTTTGAGTGACATCTTTTCTTTTCTTTTTAGTGTATAAATAGTAATCTGTGAGATCAATGGCTGAAACATTTGTGCTTTGCAGACTTTGTGATGTTTGCATTTTTAACGGTGCTCCAAGAAATCTGAAAAAACAAAACAAAAAAAAACAAAAAAACACTTGCAAGACACACTGACATGTAGAATCACTAACACTGCAAAAAAAGAAAAGTTGGGTGAACTCAAAATTTCAAGGCAACAAACTTCGATAAAATTTTAAGTTGGACAATTAAACTAAATATTTTAAGTTTTGTTTTTGAGTTTGCTCAACTCTGAATTCAGATTTTTGTCAACTCAACTGTAAGTTGTTCTAACTTATAATTTTACATTGTAATAACTTTTAATCCTTACTTCTGCTAACTTCTGCAACAACCTGGTCTCACAGAAATCCGTGAAATAGCCACGGATTTTGCTTAACTCAAAATCCGTGGAATAGCCACGGAATCGCTCAAATTTCTGTGAAACTGACACGGATTTCGCTACAATGCAAGTTAAAGACAGTTAATAAGTTTTTCCTATTGGTTTGTTCCAAGTCACGTGACTTTCAAGGTCCCGGCGGTCAGAACAAAAAACATGGCGGACAGTTCTCTCATTTTTAGTGAAAAATCAATATTTTGACTTAGTTTCTGCATAAAAATGGATTTTGATCACATTTCTAGCGAGAAATATATGTTTTATTTTCTAAATATTCACTCAGTGAATGTACATAATCACTATGTATGTTGGAATAGCCACGGGATATGACTGTCATTAACTTGCATTGTAGCGAAATCCGTGTCAGTTTCACCGAAATTTGAGTGATTCCGTGGCTATTCCACGGATTTTGAGTTAAGCGAAATCCGTGGCTATTTCATGGATTCCTGTGAGACCATGTTGTCTGCAATGTGCTGAATTGGCACGATTGTAAAGCCGCTATGAAATGTCAGCTAATGTTGCGACCACAATTTTGAGTTAGCATTGATACGCTAATGGCTACTCTTGTAGCTGTAACAAGCAGCGCCACAAGCATCAGTTAGCCGCTAGCATCAGTTAGCCGCTAGCTTTCGCTAATGACAGAATTTCACCGCTTTCCTGCATTTCACAACAAAGAAATAAGAGTTATCAGAACTATTGTCCCTTGTTGTGAACCCCAACTTAAAGATATAAGTAACAACAACTCACCAACTTGTTTTTGAGCAGACAACTGGCTTCCTTTGTTGTGCTAACTTACATTATTGCCCTAAATGTCAATAATTTATATTTCCAAGTTTTACCAACTTAAATCACCGTTTTAGGCCAAAAAATACAAGTTGGCTTTTTTTGCAGTGAAGTTCCAGAAAGTGGACAAACTAAAATTTCACTTCTAAAAAGGTTCACAGAGCACGATAACAATCTAATCAGTGGCATTTTTCATGGCACAATCATCATCAAACTGCTGTATTACACCTCCTGTATGATTTGCATTAAAAGGTTTTGATTGATTTAAAACATTCAAGCTCTTAAAGGCGTTACAGAGAAGAGACATTAACAGAACTACGTGGTCTTTGTTTTCTATCTGCAGTGCAGGATTATACATATTGCTTGTTAACTTGTATTGTTTGTCCATCCTACAAAAACACATGCTTCTCAGAAATATACTGTTGCACAAACTCTTGTTTATAGATATTCAGATCATTAAAAAAACAATCCCTCAGCTGTTATTCTTATTGTATTACCTCATGTGATTTTTTTTTTGTTTCCTTGTCTTTGCTTTTATTGTTTTGGTTTCTGTTATTTTAATCTAAACTAAATTCATCTTAACTTTTTTCAGTTCTTCCTCATTTCCCACTCAACTGTTACTGACATTTTGTCAAAAATCACCCTGTTATATATTACAAATTACAAATAATATGTCAGCCACTTGCTCCACAATGATTTACCTTCCTATAAAGTTGAGTAAGGGATAGGGCTGGGCGATAATTCAATTATTGATCATAACAAGCACACACTGAATTAAATTATCAGAAATTCATATGTATATGTGTATGTCTGTACAAACCTTTTTTCTCTATAATCTCACTTGAAACCGTTATGTCCATTTTGCACTAAAGGTCTTAATTCAATGAGAAAATACTTTTCCATCATTAGTCTAGACGGATTTCAGAATAAAGGCCTCCTATAAGAAGTGAGGAGCATTTATGGGTACAAGTCAGGAACCGGCCTACCTTACAGATCTCAAGGGTGCTGAGTCTAAAAAAAATGGTTCCCAAGCAAAATTTTGAGTTTTTGACCTTCTAATTTGTATCAAATGGCCACCAAATTGCCCATCTTGCTCATTCAATGGACCATTTTCCCCTTAGTTTTTTTGTAAGTAGGCAATCAAAGATGAGGAAATTAAGTTTCTGGATCTATAGTCTAGAGTCAGAGCAAGGATATAGTGGAGGCTCAGTGTCTTTTTTATGTATATATATATACACTACCGGTCAAAAGTTTTAGAACACCCTAATTTTTCCAGTTTTTTATTGAAATTCAAGCAGTTCAAGTCAAATGAACAGCTTGAAAGGGTACAAAGGTAAGTGGTGAACTGCCAGAGGTAAATAAAAAAAGGTAAGCTTAACCAAAACTGAAAAATAATGTACATTTCAGAATTATACAAGTAGGCCTTTTTCAGGGAACAAGAAATGGGTTAACAACTTAACTCTATGGAGTCTTGGGCTATTTTGTCCATTTTTTAATTCTTTTCATGTCTTTGTAAGTCATTTTGTGTCTTTTTTTTGTCCTTTAGTCCAACATAAAATGTGATTTTGAATCTTTTTTTTAACTTTCAAAACACTATCATGCTCAATAAAGAATTTTAAATGTTGCAAATGTGCATTAATTTCAGAGTACACTGAGACATTAAACTGCATCATTTTCAATTAAATTCTGGAAAAGTTGGTGTGTTCTAAAACTTTTGACCAGTAGTGTATATATATATAAAGACACTGAGCCTCCACTATATCCTTGCTCTGACCCTAGACTATAGATCTAGAAACTTAATTTCCTCATCTTTGATTGCCTACTTACAAAAAAACTAAGGGGAAATGGTCCAACAACTGAGCAAGATGGGCAATTTGGCCGCCATTTTGATATGCAAATTAGAAGGTAAAAAACTCAAAATTTCGCTTGGGAACCTTTTTTTTTGGATGCAGCACCCTTGAAATAAGTAAAGTAGGCCGGTTCCTGACTTGTACCCATAAATGCTCCTCACTTTCACTTTTTGGTCAATTCCGTCTAGACTATAATAGGTTTTACCATATTTCATACAGACAATTTATTTGTTACCACACACACACGCTATATATCTTATTTATAGATATTGAGATTCGAAATGACCTGTGTCAAAATAGATTATTATTATCATATCGCCCAGCCCTATAAAGAGATAAATATCCCTTAAATGATGAAAACACATATAGCTATTTTTTCCCCCCAAACAGAACAATTTCCTCTAAGACTGAAGGGCATAAATGCATTAGATTGTCAGGGTAAAAAAAAAACAAAAAAAAATTGTTAAAAAGCCGTATTTTGGTGAAATATCACACTAGTCCAGTCAAGAAATCAGCCTGAATGGACCCTTCAGGAAGCTGCTATAAATTCCAAAATAAAAGCATGGTAAAACTGTGCTACTATGAAAATCCAATACAAAGTGTAAATGTTTGAAGCTGGTGAAGATGGTGATCTATTGAAGTGACTGACACAAAAGTTTGAGGTCTAACGTTGCCGATCTAAGTTATGATCTCTAAGATTTTCTATTCTTTTCTTTAGTTTTGGTACCTGCTTTCTCTTCATCTCTCAGTTTAACTGAAACATATCATTGTTCATCAGAGTTCTGCTTTTTTTTTTGGTTAGGCACATACTACAAACATTCATTCAATCAATCAGTTTTTATAAAATGATTGTGTACAAAGTCAATATGTTGCATTCCCTACTAACTACTCACAGAGGTCCATTTCTTATTATCTTGCAACAAAAGCTAAGACACTAAATCAGGTTCTGTAATTTAAGACTGAATTAATGAAAGGATTTATTTATTTGATTGATTTTTTTTTTTAGCAAAAAGCTTCATTTATAAAGATAAATACATTTTGTGCAAAATAAGAACTGCTCACATGAAGATTTTGTAAATGCACTTATACTTCTCTATCACTAACGGGGCAGATAGAGAGCAACAGAAACAGACACAAGGCAGAGCGGTTTTCAATCGCTGAAAAAAAGCACTTTAGAAGTCTAACGGGACGTCACACACAGTCTTGTTCTAGTGTCCCGGTACAGTATCAGGCCCCGTTCACACCAGGACGCTCGCGGGTGAAAACGACAAAATATTTTAACGGAAGTGCCTTTCGTTTAGACGGTGACGGCGTTTTTGGGGGCTTAAAGACGCAAAAATCTGAAACCACCCTCCAAAGTGTAAAAGTGTAATCCTCTCCTCCGTAGCGTGTCGTCTACACTGACAAGACACAAAACTCTGATCTGATCTGCTCACGTCACGTATGTGTTTACGTCACATACATGCTCCAGTACAGGAAATAAACAAACATGGGATTATTTCCATGGTGGGACCTTCAAGCTGCTCTGGCAGCTCTAATAAACTTACAGGAGTCTTTCCACCAAATGTCCAGGATATGTACAGATAGTATTAGTGAACAGAGAAGGATCTGGAATTACCTCCATCACATTCTGGATGCAGCGATTCGTCGGAGGCGAGCCAGACGGCTTTGGAGGAGACCTGGGAGATCTAGTGATGGTGGAGAACTTTGTGGAAGGAGGAGTAATGGACAAAAAAAGACACAAAATGACAAAAAAAAGACACAAATTGACCACAAAAAGAAAACAAATGGACAAAAAAAAGATACAAAATAGCCAAAAAAAGACACAAAATGACAAAAAAAAAGACACAAAATGGCCAAAGACAAAAATTGACCACAAAAAGACGCAAAATAAGCAAAAAGAGACACAAAATGAGCAAAAAAGACACTAAATGACCGAAAAAGATGCAAAATAACCAAAGAAAGACACAAATTGACCACAAAAAGATGCAAAATGGCCAAAAATCAGCCAGACAGCTTTGGAGGAGACCAGGGAGATCTAGTGATGGTGGAGAACTTTGTGGAAGGAGTAGCTGATGAAAATGTGTGGCGTGAAAACTTCCGCATGCCCAAAGATGCTCTTATGGCTTTAAGTGATGCCGCCTGGCTGCATACAATCCAATTCCACACACTTTTGCGTCACCGTATGCAGCAGATTTCCTCCCGAAAACGCTCGTCTAAACGAGGAATAAAAAGTGAAGACGCAACGCCACTTTTGCGTCTTCTGTTCAGACCGTCCTCGTGTGAACGGGGCCTCAGTTTGCAGAAGCACACCGTGGTAAAATCCAAGTTGCACTCATGCAAAATGTTCCTGCTGTGTTTGTTTTTATCATGTAGTTTCCTGCCTGCAGAGAACAGATTTGCAGAATTGTTATGAGGAGAGCTGCGTGCAGCGAACGTCCCGTCCTCACGTCACAGCTATCGAGTCTTTGACGGAGCGTCAGTAGCTTCGGTTGCATGAAAAGGACAACTGAAGGACTGTTAAAGGGCTTTACTGCCCAGACATACACAGGTTAAGGCCACTGGTCCAGTGTGGGGAGGAGCAGGCTTTCAATCACACTGCAGGTGAGATTCCACTTCCTGCTCCCACGACTGTTAATCTAAGATGCACACATTCATAAAAATACTCACTCAGAAAGTATTTAGACACGACACACTTGCTATTTCCAGCAATTTCATTTTGTCCGCTTCTGAATATTATTTCTTAGTTTCTTTTGTTCGGACAAGGGTAAGTAGGAGATGTTTTTACCTGACATGTCTTCTTCTGTTAGCCTGTTAGCACATACACACTGTACTGCTACAGAGCTAACTGTTAGCCTGTTAGCACATACGCACTGTACTGCTACAGAGCTAACTGTTAGCCTGTTAGCACATACACACTGTACTGCTACAGAGCTAACTGTTAGCCTGTTAGCAATTTGCAGACTGGAGGCTAAGGGGTTAACATCCCCTCCGGCTCTGCAGCTGGGAGAGACTGCTGCAGGAGGACTGGGAGTAAGAACGAGTCTCCAAAAGTCTCCAATAACACCAGAAAAAGTCGCTGGATTTGTCGCCAGTCACTTTTTTGAAAAATAGTCTCTAAGGGGGTCTGAAAAGTTGCTAAATATATCTTCTTCAGAGGAGGAACTCCACAAAAAGACACGTCACAGCGATCAGCTGACGCCTCTGAAGAAGACTGAAGTTGTCAGTGGAAACATGTCAGGTAAAAACATCTCCTCCTTACCTTTGTCTGAACAAAAGAAACTAAGAAATAAAACACACTTGCTGGGATATAAAAGCCTCCGTGCTCCGTCTCAGGTGCTCCTCTCCTTCCTCCTCCACGGCGGCGAGGTGTTTTTCAGCCCTGCGGCTCAGTGCTGCTGTGGAGCGGCGCCTCCTGCTCGTTGATGGTGTGGAGGAGGAGGCACACGGGGGGGTGGAGGGAGGCGCTGCTGCCCATCTGGTGAGCCGGCTGAGGAGGAGGTGCTGTCGGCCCGCGTACGACCCGCCTCTCCGGCCCGCCGCCCAGCGCCTGCTGCTCCTCCTCCGCACCGAAGGAGGCTCGGTGGCCGCAGCTGTCGCAGAAGTCACCCACCTCCTCTCCCTCCTCCTCCTCCTCTTCCTCTTCCTCATCATCTCCCTCGCGCCCCAGCAGGCTCTCTAGCTCCCTCAGCTCCTTTCCTTCCTGGCCCTCCTTCCCTCCAGCTCCGCTACTGCTCCCCCGCGTGCCGCAAACACACACCTCGATCCCAGAGTCCCCCGTGAAGCGCCTCCTCCTCCCGTTGGGGAGGCGCTCCTTGTCCTCGGCGGGACCCTCCGACGGCTCCTTCAGCAGGGGGTCCTTGCAGGAGTCGTCCCCGCTCTCGTTTCTTTTCTCCTGGCTGCTGAGTCCCTCTCTGCTGAGCGATTCTGACAGCAGGATCACGGCCGACTCTTGAGCCGTCTGCAGGGGCTTGTTGTCAGGTTTGGGCCTGAAGTCTGTGGTGGGGGGCTGAGGGTCCTCTATGCTGGGTCTGCAGCACAGACTGTCGGAGACCGGCGGCACCGGAGCCGGCTGGATGGTTGGACAGTGTCCCTCCTGCTGCTCCGGAGCCAGAGGACTCGTGGCCACTGAGGACGGGCCGGTGTGTAAGGCACTGTAGGGAGGGGGAGGAGTCGGGGGACGGTTGACCACCTCTTCATAGTCCGGCAGGAGGTAGTTTGGCAGAAACCCTGCAGGAAAAAATAAACATTCATTTGCATAAGTACTGAAAAAAAGTACAAAACTGAATACACTGTAAAAAAAATCTGTTTAATTTACGGTAAAATACCGGCAGCTTTGGTTGCCAGAACTTCACTGTAAAAAATACAGTGAGTGGATTTTCTATTCTAAATTTAAATGTAAATATCAGCAAAAACTGTAATTTGGACTGAATATTCCCGTTATTTTTAGGGTAATTGTGTCATTCATTCACACATCATGGTATTTCTCCATACATTTTGCATGAAAATGTTACATTTTTACAGCAAAACTGCATGTTTCTTCCAGTTTATGACAGAAAAAAGTAAAAGTTTTGTGCTATTCTTTGATTTACGGTAATTAAAAGTGTCTAATACGGTGATGTACAAATTCAGTGAGCGTATATAAATGTAAATATCAGCAAAAACTGTAATTTATACTGAATAATCCCATTACTTTTAGGATAATTGTGTCATCATGGTATTTCTCCATTAATTTTACATCAAAATTTTGAAAAACATTTTTTTTTTTTAAACTGTAGAAAACAAAGTTTTACTGTAAAAATATAAAAATTTCATGTAAAATGAATGGAGAAATACCATAGGACACAATTACCATAAAAATAAAGTGATTTTCCATCTAAAATACAATTTTTGCTGATATTTACATTTAAATTTACACCCACTCACTGTAATTTGTACAGTAAGTACAGTGGCAACGACAGCTGTCTGTATTTTACCATAAATTAAACAGATTTTTTTAATTTAGCAGTTACAGTGTTTACAATGTTCGACATGATACACTGTAAAAAAAAAATCTGTTTAATTTACGGTAAAATACCGGCAGCTTTGGTTGCCAGAACTTCACTGTAAAAAATACAGTGAGCGTATGTAAATGTAAATATCAGCAAAAACTGTAATTTATACTGAATAATCCCATTACTTTTAGGATAATTGTGTCATCATGGTATTTCTCCATTAATTTTACATCAAAGTTTTATATTTTTACACTAAAACTGTGCTAACAGGCTAACAGTTAGCTCTGTAGCAGTACAGTGTGTATGTGCTAACAGGCTAACAGTTAGCTCTGTAGCAGTAACAATATCAGCATAAACTGTAATTTATACTGAATAATCCCATTACTTTTAGGATAATTGTGTCATCATGGTATTTCTCCATTAATTTTACATCAAAATTTTATATTTTTACACTAAAACTGTGTTTTCTGCAGTTTATGGCAGTTGAATTTAAAGTTGTATGATATTCTTTGATTTACAGTAATTAAAAGTATTCACTACGGTGATGTACAATGTTTAATTTGACAACCTTTTTCTGATGCAATTTGACAGTGTTTTACTGTAATTTCTACAAAGGTTTTTTTTACAGTGTACATTTTAAAGGCAAAGCCCACTAACATGAGCTCCTTCAAAACAAACATCACTGTCCGACCCTTAAAAATTCCACTATGACCTCATTGAACTTCCCAGACAAATATTCAAACATTCCCAAAGCAATAGGGGGAGAAATATGACAAAACAAGTGAATTTCTGGGTCGATTCTGTGCTGAAGGCCTTTGCAGCCCTGTGTTAGATGGTGTTGCAACTCTGGCGAGGCACCAAGAGAGCGATACGAGCTGTTTCCTGTAAACTGGGGCATGCAAACAGGGACGGTTCTGACGCTGTGTGAAACCAGGATACATATCAGTGCAAACATTACATTTGAGGCAGGGATCACTGCTTTGTTGGTCGCTAGTTTTAAAATCCTCAGTTTGATTGAACTCGAACATTACCGATTAGAAACGGATATTAGAAAATGAACATTAATATTAGTTTTTCTTTCCAAGAAGAATTGGAGGAAGCTGCTGGACGACAACAGACCTGACCAGGTGTGCTGTGAGTCACTGCAGCTGGTCGGCACGGTAACGGGGTCAAGGAATAAAAATGCACACAAACAGATTTAAGGAGCAAACACTATACACTGTGTGCACTGGTGTTAAATTAAAGTTTTCTGGGTAACAAAAGTGCTTCTGCATATAAAACAATTTTAGTCGTACAAAGAGGAAGAATAATAATGCAAGCAATGAGACGATTCTTTCTCTGTCTCAGTGAAATAAACTGAAAGATGTTTGGAGAAAAGAGGTGTAGGACCTGGAACAAGCCAGAAATATCTCTCATCCGTTTGGATTTAAACCCGATATTCTGACCAGTTCGCCTTATTTTCTCTCTCAAGCTGACTTGGCAATGATGAGTGAACCAACATGACAAAATATAATGTCAACACGCGCCATTTGTAAAAGCTGGAGAAGCAGTGTTGCCAACTAAGTGACTTTGTTGCTATATTTAGCAACTTTTCAGACCCCCTTAAAGACTATTTTTCAAAAAAGTGACTGGCGACAAATCCAGCGACTTTTTTTGGTGTTATTGGAGACTCGTTCTTACTCCCAGTCCTCCTGCAGCAGTCTCTCCCAGCTGCAGAGCCGGAGGGGATGTTAACCCCTTAGCCTCCAGTCTGCAAATTGCTAATAGGCTAGCAGTTAGCTCTGTAGCAGTACAGTGTGTATGTGCTAACAGGCTAACAGTTAGCTCTGTAGCAGTACAGTGTGTATGTGCTAACAGGCTAACAGTTAGCTCTGTAGCAGTACAGTGTGTATGTGCTAACAGGCTAACAGTTAGCTCTGTAGCAGTACAGTGTGTATGTGCTAACAGGCTAACAGTTAGCTCTGTAGCAGTACAGTGTGTATGTGCTAACAGGCTAACAGTTAGCTCTGTAGCAGTACAGTGTGTATGTGCTAACAGGCTAACAGTTAGCTCTGTAGCAGTACAGTGTGTATGTGCTAACAGGCTAACAGTTAGCTCTGTAGCAGTACAGTGTGTATGTGCTAACAGGCTAACAGTTAGCTCTGTAGCAGTACAGTGTGTATGTGCTAACAAGCTAACAGTTAGCTCTGTAGCAGTACAGTGTCTATGTGCTAACAGGCTAACAGTTAGCTCTGTAGCAGTACAGTGTGTATGTGCTAACAGGCTAACAGTTAGCTCTGTAGCAGTACAGTGTGTATGTGCTAACAGGCTAACAGTTAGCTCTGTAGCAGTACAGTGTGTATGTGCTAAAAGGGTAACAGTTCGCTCTGTAGCAGTACAGTGTGTATGTGCTAACAGGCTAACAGTTAGCTCTGTAGCAGTACAGTGTGTATGTGCTAACAGGCTAACAGTTAGCTCTTTAGCAGTACAGTGTGTATGTGCTAACAGGCTAACAGTTAGCTCTGTAGCAGCACAGTGTGTATGTGCTAACAGGCTAACAGTTAGCTCTGTAGCAGTACAGTGTGTATGTGCTAACAGGCTAACAGTTAGCTCTGTAGCAGTACAGTGTGTATGTGCTGCTGCTGCAGGAGGTGTTAGCTTAGTGATCTCTGTTTGTTTGGACATTCTGTGCACACACTAAAATATGTTCCTATTGTTTGTTTAAAAGTAGTGCAATAAAAATACAGATGTTTTCCCTAACATGATGAATAATCATGATTAATAATCGGGATTACAATATTGATTAAGATAATGATGATTATCATTTTGGCCATAATCGTGCAGCCCATCATTTTTTGTTTTTATTGTATTCATGCATATTTTATTTTGTGCGGGCAGTACATTTTACATTTTATTTTATTTATTTTTATCCCATTTTTAATTTATTTTATCTTATTGCATCTTACTGTTCTATTGTTTACTACATCTCTTTGTATTGTGTTATGTATTTATTGTTTGTGCAGCACTTTGGAAACCTTGTGTTTGCTAAAATTGTGCTATATAAATAAAAGGGATTGGATTGGATTGGATGTTTTTTTTTTATGTTGTCTCTTACTGAAGTAGAAGGGCACAGAGGGGTAGTTGTGTGCTTCGCGGTAAGCGATGAGGTTGATCTCGTGCTGCCGTTGTTGCTGCTGCAGACGGTGTTTGGTGCGACGATGGTGACAAACGCAGCAGCAGCTCAAGATGAAGATGATCGCCCACACCAACCAGAACCCTGAGGAGACACAAGCAGCAACACACTCACCTTCTGTTTACAGCTAAATAAATATGAAGACAATGTGGTATTTTAAAATGAACTCAGATTGGAAACGCTCAAATTAAGAGACTTAGTTGATTTTAAAATATCACAATTTATGTTTAAAGTAATTCATCAAAAAGTTCCACAAAGTATTCAGGGGTTGTTTCAGGTCAGAGTAAGTACACATGCCCTGAGAGGTATATGTGTACTAAAAACACCTGATAAGGACCAATTCAAAGTATCACTGCATTACAAGTAAAGGAGTGAGAATATGGAACAACTGCAGCGATTAAATTAAATCATGCTCAACAATTGTTAAGTTAAAAACGCTTATGAAAAATGATATGCCAAAAAAAGTATGGATGAGGACGTTCTTGTAATTGCCTTCAGTGTTTTGATTTGTTTGCTGTTTTTTTGTTCATTTGTTTTCTTTGCGGGAGTAATAGAAATTCTCAGATCTAAGTTGTTTGAGAGACTATGGTTGACATAGAAAATAAGTAAATAAATGATAATAATAATAATACATATTTATTTGACATTACGTGGCTATATATAGAGAGATACAATTTCTTATTTTTGAAGTGTTGAGTATCAGGGTTTAGGCCTTGATAAGTATTTTATACTTCAGCCTACTCCCTTTTTTTTCCGAACCAAAACGATATAAGGAAATGTATATTGAATATTAAGTTAACTGGTTCTTATTTCCATGTTATTACTTAAACGGGGCAGATGCATGTATATGTATAGGGCTTTATATACTGTATGTGTGTAAATGTTTATATATTTATGTACATCTGTTTAATGGTGCCTATGTGAGTATGTGTATGAATATGTATATGCATCTAGCCTACGCTGTTGTAGTTTATGTTTATTTATTTTTTTTCAGTTCGAAAAGAAGAATTAATAAAATGAAAAATGAAATGAACTCATGCACTGATGAATAGATTTCAACAGGAAAGGAAAGACATCATGTTTAGCTGCTGGTGATGTAACATTAAGAGCCTGCGGCTAACATAAACACAACACTGCAGATCAGATTCTGCCAACATCTGCTTCTAACATTATGAAACACTTGCATGCTTGTATACTGTATGTTTTGCATTATGAATTTTATGGCACAGAATCAATTGACGGGGTCCAAGTCCGTTCTTATCTCCACAACGAGGCTCTGACAGATTTCTCTCCACACTCCATATATGACACACAACACAGCCAAACAACGCAGCACACTGAGATTATTTGAGAACAATCTGTGCTTTTTCCATATGACATCAAGTCCTCATTTTCAACAAAGGCATTCCTTGTCCAACTGCACTATCTAGAATCCAGTCTAAATAGCAGCGGGGAACAAAAACTGGCTCCAGAAACCAGTTTATGTTTACTGTGTTTGAAATAAATGGGAAGCCACGACGTCGACACAAAAAAATGTGGGAACTTTACTTCAAGGCCGACAGGGCAGAGCAGTGAGATTTTCTCTGTAAAATAAAAGTGTAAACTGCAAAGAAAATACAAACTATGAACCCAGTACAGAGCATCTCTGCTGAGGTGTCATCTGGATTTGCCAATTTAATTTTGTAAACAGTCTCAATTTAATAATGATGTTGAAGAACATCAGCAAAATTATTGGAAGTTTTTATGTAGTTATTCCCAATGCTTGATATTCTCAGAAATCAGACAAAACCATTTACAGCATGCAACTAAAACAGGAGAATGCTGTGGTGACATTTTCTCAGGAAAAGCATGACTAACTGACTAACTGACTATGTTAGTCAGTTAAAAGGAAGCAGGAGATCTTTCTTTAGACCATGGGGCTCAAACTCGTGGCCCGCGGGCCAATTGTGGCCCTCGTGATGATATTTTGTGGCCCCCACCTTGATATTAAAGTTTAATGTGAGTTTTAAATGAATGGCACTTTACCGTGTTGTGTGTGGAAGGTCCCTTTAATTACTTTTTGTTGGTACTTTTGTGTGTTTTTTTTAGTAATTCTGTGTCTTTTTTTTAAAAAAAATTGTGTCTTTTTGGTAATTTTGTGTCTTTTTTAAAAAATAATTGTGTCCTTTTTTTAGTAATTTTGTGTCTTTTTTTGGTAATTCTGTGTCTTTTTTTTGTAACTTTGTCTTTTTTAAAAATGATTTTGTGTCTTTTTTTAGTAATTTTGTGTCTTTTTAAAAAAAATAATTTTGTGTCTTTTTGGTAATTTTGTGTCTTTTTTAAAAATAATTTTGTGTCTTTTTTTAGTAAGTTTGTGTCTTTTTTTAGTAAGTTTGTGTCTTTTTTTTGGTAATTCTGTGTCTTCTTTTTGGCTATTTTGTCTTTTTTTTGTAATTTTGTGTCTTTTTTAAAAATAATTTTGTGTCTTTTTTAAGTAAGTTTGTGTCTTTTTTTGGTTATTTTGTCTTTTTTGGTAATTTTGTTTCCTTTTTCAATAATGTTGTGTCTTTTTTTAATAATTGTGTGTCTTTTTTTAGTAATTCTGTGTCTTTTTTTGGTCATTTTGATTCTGCCTCCAGCAGCCCCCAGGTAATTAGAGTTTGAGACCCCTGCTTTAGACCATTTCAACCTTTGACATTATATTTTGTGGTTATGGCTGATACTGGGGCAGGCTCAGCAAAGACAAAAAGGAAATAAGGCACCAAAGAACAAAAGTTTTTTTTTTTAAAAGGGACAGTGATCGAGTGAAAACATGAGTCAACCTTGTTTGGTCATTAGACGGATGGAGAGAATTGTTGGATTTGAAAGGATTCAAACTTGATCCTGAATATAGCCCTCTAGGTATGGAATATGTCTGTTTTATTTATGAAATATATTGTGAGATGTGCTGTTAAATAAATGAAACAAAACCTAGTTGTATTTCATTTATTTCTCCTATCTAGTGCAGTGAGTCTGAAATGTGCTTTTTCATCTAACTGGTTTTAAGCTTTGGTTCCATATAAATGCATGTATGCAGTGAAATTGACCTAATATTACTAACATAATGTAACTAATCACAATAAATCCACGATGACAGGATAAATGATATATTCTGTATTAGTTCCTGCATGTAATCATCACAAGTTATGCATTCCTTACGCCATTTAAACAGCCATGGCATGTCAAAAACATTACAACTTTTGTATTCACAAGACGTTTTTTGAGCAGTTTTACACGGCGTAAACAAATAGCAATCACCTGAGAATCGTACTGCAATTGAGAGGTTATGACCACTTTTCTATACTATTTTCTGTACTATACTGTTTTCCCCATACCCAACCTCAAAGTCAGTGGTGGACCAAATCTGACTTTCCATATAGAAAGTGAGAAATAACTCGGACAAGACGATTTAATGTGACAGGGTAAAATATACAATGTAAAATAAGACATTTAATACTGCACCTACACATGTTCTTACAGTACATCACATGCAAAACAGAAAAAAAAGAAGAAAAAAAAAAAGGTACAGCTAATGCAAAACATACCTGAATTTAGAGTTAATTTAAAATGTTTTAACATTTAAAAAACTGGAATGACTTAGAGCTAATAAATAACACTCAACAAGTAAAGAGCTGTAGATTGTTTTATTATAGAAATGTGTGTTAATAAGGTGAAAAAAACTCAGAAGTAACCATTGTTAAACACAGGAACTGGGACATTGCGATTTAATTGTTTAACTGCAAAATTAAATTCCATCAAGAATTGTTTAGTCAAATCAGAGAAAATTCTTAGTCTTTTCATCTCACTTCAGTCTTTTTATTTCTCCACAATGAGAGTCAAACGGAACTCTAAATATCGATACTTGGCGGCCATGAATCGATATAATATTGCCACGCAAAATATTGCGATACTACGCTGTAACGATTTCCCCCCCACCTCTATTAAACAAGACATTTCTCTGAGACATACCGACTTTTATGGCTAAAAGATATTTCAATAAATGTGTGTTATTTTACACTCAGGGTTAATTATTTAAACAATAAAAGTGGAGGGTTTTGATGCATCCTCCTTGCAACAAAAATCAGCCTCTGATCTCAGAAGCATTTGTGACATAATAATAACTTTTGGGGATGTCTCTGTGTAGTCGTTGTCATATTCCTGATGAGCAGCTTGCAGCTCTGCAGCCCCACACACATCACCGTCAGCTGGACCTGAGAAAGACATGTACAATGGCTTACAATGTCTTCAAAATGTAGGTTCACAAACATCTGCCACATCAGTTCAAACGCTGATCATTTCTGGCTCGATGTTTTTTCTCACCCACCTGGAAGAAGAAGTTGTCTCTCTGCTTTCTGGGAAGAAGGACATCCAAGAAGCTGTTCGGGGGACCCGGCAGTCTTGCGGGGACATTTGATCTTGAAGAACCGTGTTGAGTCTGAAAATGTAATCTTGTCCGTCTCCAAAGCAGATATAGTCATATAGTCAGACTGTGAGGCTTTTCCACAGCATGTCCTTGGATCTGAAGGAGTTGTATGACTTTGACCTGGTTTCCTCTTCCATATTTAGTTGCGGTGTAGTAAGTGAAGGTGGGCACGTGTTCTTTCAGGAATGTTTGTGGGTTAGTAGTGCTCTCCACATTTAATCTGTCACACGAGGCCATGTGTCTGAAATAGTCGAGCTTATGGGATCTGGCGTTGACGCTGATGAGCCGGATTAATGTGATCTGTTCTATGATGTTTGAAATTTCATACATTCCTCCTTGTTCTTGCATTCCACTTCCTCTAAACATCACAATCACCTTTATTACTATTATCTTTCCTGCAGCTTCAAGTCCGCCCTGGTCCTGCAATACACCAAAACCTGCTTTTTCTGCTGTTTCACCTGTTGTTGAAACATTACTTTTTTTTTATTTTTTTAACATTATTATGTCATTTAGCTGACGCTTTTGTCCTAAGCGACTTACAATAAGTGCATTCAACCTGAAGGTACTAGCTTTAGACCACAGGAATCAAGGAAGTAAATAACTTTAAGAGCTAACTGTCATCGCTACAGGAGTGCTATATGTTAGAGAAGAAAAGAAGAGAAAAAAAACAAAAAAAAAACAAAAGAGCATTTAAAAAAAATAAAAAATAAAAATATATATTTTTAATTTTTATTTTATTTTAAATGCTCTTATTTTGTTAGTTACTGCCTTTTTATATGCAAAATACCAACTATTAAGGTGAAATTAAGCATTATTTGTGTCATTTTTTTAAGGCCGACATAAATATTCAATCAATATCACTTTTAAATGTTCCAGTTGGTATTTTGCATATATATATATATATATATATATATATATATATATATATATACATAAAAAAGACACTGAGCCTCCACTATATCCTTGCTCTGACCCTAGACTATAGATCCAGAAACTTAATTTCCTCATCTTGATTGCCTACTTACAAAAAAACTAAGGGGAAATGGTCCAATGACTGAGCAAGATGGGCAATTTGGTGGCCATTTGATACAAATTAGAAGGTCACAAACTCAAAATTTCGCTTGGGAACCATTTTGTTAGACTCAGCACCCTTGAGATATGTAAGGTAGGCCGGTTCCTGACTTGTACCCATAAATGCTCCTCACTTCTTATAGAAGGCCTTTATTCTGAAATCCGTCTAGACTAAATAGGGAACTCGCTGTATCAATATATTTGCTAAAAACTACACTTGTACATTTTTGGAGATGTAGAAATTGAAGAAATATGCATATGTTCTGTATTTTTCATCTCTGTGGGATACAATTGTAAAAAAAAACAATAAAACATATCAACAAAAAAAATATATATATACACTACCGGTCAAAAGTTTTAGAACACCCCAATTTTTCCAGTTTTTTATTGAAATTCAAGCAGTTCAAGTCAAATGAACAGCTTGAAAGGGTACAAAGGTAAGTGGTGAACTGCCAGAGGTAAATAAAAAAAGGTAAGCTTAACCAAAACTGAAAAATAATGTACATTTCAGAATTATACAAGTAGGCCTTTTTCAGGGAACAAGAAATGGGTTAACAACTTAACTCTATGGAGTCTTGGGCTATTTTGTCCATTTTTGAATTCTTTTCATGTCTTTGTAAGTCATTTTGTGTCTTTTTTTTGTCATTTTGTGTCTTTTGGTGTCTATTTGTCATTTTGTGTCTTTTTTTGGTCATTTTGTGTCTTTTTTTAGTCTTTTAGTCCAACATAAAATGTGATTTTGAATCTTTTTTTTACTTTCAAAACACTATCATGCTCAATAAAGAATTTTAAATGTTGCAAATGTGCATTAATTTCAGAGTACACTGAGACATTAAACTGCATCATTTTCAATTAAATTCTGGAAAAGTTGGTGTGTTCTAAAACTTTTGACCAGTAGTGTATCTCCCGCTAAGAATCATGGGGGCCAGGAATACTGTAGATACAGAGAGAGGAGTGATAAAGATTTTTTTTTTTTTTAAATCAGTAAAAACATGTACTTACACCAGAGCTCATAGTAGTAGCTGCAGCACTGAGACTCCCCGCAGCAGTGTCCCGACTCACAGATGTAGCTCTGGTTGTTCACACCTTCACAGTGCAGTAAACTCTGCAAGAGAGAAGCAGTGTCACTTTAAAAGGAAAGTATTATCAACATCTTAACTTTCAAAAAAACTCAAACATCCAGAGGCATCCAGTTACAGTGTGCAGTGCCAATAAAGGAAAATAACAGAGCCCCCCACTAGGTTTCATGTTTTATTTTCTGACTCATGCAGGGTGAAGTTCTGTGTTTTGTACTGGTCAACAGGTTTCATCGCCAAAGGAAAAAAGAAATCTCTGACTTGATCGACAACACGTGAAACTAAAAAGTAAAATTAGTTTGGGAAATATTTTCCCTTATCTCGTCCTAACCGGTTCAGTCGACTGCTTTTAGAAACTACATTACACTGCAAGTTCAATTGAGTGCAAGTGTGTATTAAAAAGAGTGATGTCAGGAAAGCATATATATATTTATATATATATATATATATATATATATATATATATACACAGATACGTATTTGGTAAGTAAAATACATCAACACTTTCAATATCTCAAAAATGTTATATTTCCCAATGTTTGTACTTATTACAAACCATACTACTTGTTTAAATATGTATGCATTTATGGAACTGGGTTCTTGTTTCAGTAAACTGGAGAAAAAAAAGTGCACTAGCTCCAGAACAATTGATCAGAAATAGGCTTTTTCCACGGAAGTCAAGTTGACATACACAGTCACAGCAAGTCACAGTAAAGCAAAGGTGTGCATGAATAGAGCTGCTTCACCTGGCTGACTGTTGCTCTTTAGGTTCACTGGGATACTTGAATAGAAGTGAGACACCAGTATTACCTGTCATGTCACCTGTGCTCTTTGACAGATGTGACAGAATGCAAGAAAATCGCTTCAAAAGCCTGCAGTGAAATTGTCATTTGTGGTTGCAAAGGTGTAAGTGTCTGTGGTGCAAGGTGCTCATGCAGGAAGGCTCACTGGAATTGCACAGATCTTTGTAGTTGCAAATGTAATAGATAATTAAAGTTAAGCTTCATCAATTAAATGTATGCACGTTATCCATTTTTCAGAATACATGCACTGTATATGACCTATATTCATATATTTTCGACTGCTTAGGAACTGAGTTGGAAATTACATAAATACATGGCCAAAATGAACATATCTATTTGATCAAATAATCATCTAGGGATATTCTCAAGAGCTTAAAATGACATTTTTGACGATTTTTTGACACCAAGATTGACATTTTAAGTGGCTTGGAAGATATACTGGTTCTCATAGACTTTATATGGGTGCCATATCCGTTCCGGAATCTTGATGAAGTGGCTCCTACCAAAAATTGAAACCTATGGTCATAGAGAGCATGTGGAAAAAATTTGGTGCTTTTGTCCGGCGTTTCCCCTTTATTTAGCTAAGCCGCCTGACTAACACTACTGTCCCGCAATACAACTAAACTAAAATTCTCTTTGTGAAGTGGAATTTAAAAGTCATATGTTATATGTTGATGTCTGATATTTGATAACAGGTATTGTATTATGGTGGGGTTTATTTCTTACACTGTATACAGTTTACAACAGGGGTCCACTGGAGGTAGACACAAAATGACCCAAAACACACAAAATGACAGAAAAAATACACAAAATTATTTTTTTAAAAAGACACAAAATTATTTTTAAAAATACACAAAATTATTTTTTAAAAAGACAAAAAATTACTTTTTTAAAAAGACACAAAATGACCCAAAACAGACACAAAATTACAGAAAAAATGCAAAAAAATATTTTTAAAAAGACAGAATTACCAAAAAGACACAAAATTATTAAAAAAGACATTTAAAAATAATTCAAAAAATTACCAAAAAAAGTAATTAAAAAGGGACCTTCCACACACAACACGGTAAAATGCCATTCATATAAATCTCACATTAAACTTTCATATCAAGGTGGGGGCCACAAAATATCGTCACGAGGGCCACAATTGGCCCGCGGGCCGCGAGTTTGAGACCCCTGGTTTATAATGAAGATTGGTTAGCAGTGCCTTTGTACAGTTAGTATGTAAAGGGTTCCAACACCATTTTCAAAATCCAATTCAAGCATTTTCAAGGTGCATTTTTTAGCTGTGGTAAATTACAAACTTGTGTAGAGAACATATGATAAAATATGGTTCAGTGATTATTTCACTTCTTCGATCACATTAAATTAGATGTTTCCTGCTCGAAAACACAAAGTTTAATACTTCAAAGTGTCACCTGTTTGTAATTAGTCTGTGCATTTATATGTATTTTTTATTATTATTATTATTTATTATTATTATATATATATTTATGTATTATTTATTATTACTTTTAATCTAAGTCCTTTGCTATCAGTCAGCTTCAAGCCAGAGACTCCTTGGAAAGTAACAACTTGATACTTTGGGATTTGTCAGAAAAGACACAAAATTATACCCAAAAAATAATCAAATTGGCCACAAAATGACATAAAACGACCAAAAAAGACACAAAATGACCAAAAACAGACACAAAATGACCAAAAAAAGACATTAAATGACCAAAAAGACTAAAATACATTAACACATGAACACTTTAACACAGTGGAGACAGAGCTGACTTCCAAAATGATTTGGCGACCCCCAGAAATCGTCCTATATAACCTAAATTCCAAGCATTTTTCAAACCTTGAAAACACCAAATTAATATTTCAGTGCTTTCAATGGTCTCGGATTGGATCAGAGCCATTTTTAACATGCCTGGCTTTGATATTTGTTCCAATAACGATAAAACAGCCAACATTTATACTTAGCTCTGGAGTAAACAAGTCCTAACCACTTGTGCTGGTAAGCTGCTTGAATTTCATCACTGTTTAAGGCCCATATCAAGTGCAAATTTCTGAACTGCAGCCAGTACAAAACCACTCAGTATATTGCTGCAGGACTAACACACAACTTCCATTAAGAGCTTTGGCTCTAATCACAACTACAAAGTATCAGAAGGTGTTTCCCTCAACAGCCCACTTTCATCCAAAATCAATTAATCTTCACTCAGAACACAAATGACCAAAAAAGACACAAAATGACCAAAAAAAGACACAAAATGACCCAAAAAACACACAAAATGACCAAAAAGGCACAAATTGACCACAAAATGATAAAAAAAGACACAAAATGACTAAAAAAAGACACAACTTGACCAAAAAAGGAAACAAAATGACCAAAAAAAGACACAAAATTACCCAAAAAAGACACAAAATGACCAAAAAAAGAAACAAAATGACCAAAAAAGACACAAAATGACTTAAAAGTCACAAATTGACCACCAAATGATAAAAAGACACAAAATGACTATAAAAAGACACAAAATGACTAAAAAAAAGACACAAAATGACAAAAAAAGGAAACAAAATAACCAAAAAAAAGACACAAAATGACCAAAAAAGACACAAAATGACCCAAAAAACACACATAATGACCAAAAAGGCACAAATTGACCACAAAATGATAAAAAAAAGACACAAAATGACTATAAAAAGACACAAAATTACAAAAAAAAGACACAAAATGACAAAAAAGACACAACTTGACCAAAAAAGAAAACAAAATTACCAAAAAAAGACACAAAATTACCAAAAAAAAAGACACAAAATTACCCAAAAACACACAAAATGACCAAAAAGGCACAAATTGACCACAAAATGATAAAAAAAGACACAAAATGACTAAAAAAAGACACAACTTGACCAAAAAAGGAAACAAAATTACCAAAAAACCCCACAAAATTACCAAAAAGACTAAAACACATGAACACTTTAACACAGTGGAGACAGAGCTGACTTCCAAAATGATTTGGCGACCTCCAGAAATCATCTCGCGACCAAAATCAATCAATCAATCTTCACTCAGAACGTCTGGAACGGTCAGTATAGCAAACTAGCAGCTTCGCCTGATAAAAAGTAAAACATGACTAAGCGTATCCATCACACACGAGATGATAATGAGCTCAGATAGATCCGCATGGTGCTAAAGACAAGGCAGCACTGTAATCAAAGGTCTGTGGATTTTTCCAGGAAGATCCCTCAGATGTTTTCTTCTAGATTAGTTTAATGATTAGCTAGCTAAAGTTCGGTAAAAGGATAGTCCTGCTATCTACAGATTACCAGCGCAGGGCCCAGATTACGAGGCATGATGATGATGATCCCGGGTCCAAAAAGTCCCAGAGAAGTCCCTCCGACCTCCTGGGTCATTATCCCACAAAAGAAGTCCAACAGCTCTCAGACATACTCTCACTCTCTCTCACTCTTTCTCTGTCCACCCCACACACACACACACACACACACACACACTCCAATCCAGGCCCAAACAGTGGACAAGGATTGCTCTACGGAAATTTCCAAACAGCAGCGGCGAGCGAGCTCCAAGCTGGGGCCGCCGCATGATAATAAGGCGTACAAAGAGAGCAGTGAGAGGTGTGTGTGTGTGTGTGTGTGTGTGTTCTTGTACTTCCTACATTGTGAGGACCAGGACACGTTTTTAAACCAACAGAGTGAGGACATTGTTGCAAAGTGAGGACATTTCGGCCGGTCCTCACTTCTTTAAAGGCTTTTTTGAGATTTCAAAAACTAGAATTGAAAAAACAATTTTGTTAAGTGAAATAAAATGAGTTTTTTAAAAAAATATTGAAAATGAATTAACTGAAACTGTGTTTTGTGGTTACAAAACTAACTAAAACTAAAATTCACAACGAAATTAAAACTAAAACTGATGAAAAATTCACTATTCCAATGAGAGCCCTCACAAAGATAGAAGTACAAGAATGTGTGTGTGTGTGTGTTTTTGTGTGTGTGTGTGTTCTTGTACTTCCTACATTGTGAGGACCAGAACACTTTTTTAACCAACAGAGTGAGGACATTGTTCCAAAGTGAGGACATTTCAGCCGGTCCTCACTTCTTTAAAGGCTTTTTTTGAGATTTCAGACTTTGTTTTAAGGGTTAAAGGTTACATGATAATTATATTTAACTGAAACTGTATTGTGTGGTTACAAAACTAACTAAAATTATAGTGAAAATGTCCTTCATTTTCGTCTTTGTCAACTTTTTTCATACATAATGAAGATGGATCAGGCAAAGGAAATAAAGGCAAAATTTACTGTGACCTCTTTTAATCTCCCACCCAACAAATACCCCATTACAAAAAAACTAAAACTAAAGCATTTCACTCTAAAAACTAACTAAAACTAACTGGATTTGAAAAATAAAATTCACAACGAAATTAAAACTAAAACTAATGAAAACTAAAACTATTCTAACCTTGGTAGGGAATTCACTGTTCCAAATTACCAAAAAAGACACAAAATTACCAAAAAAGGCACAAATTGACCACAAAATGATTAAAAAAAGACACAAAATGACTATAAAAAGAAACAAAATGACTAAAAAAGACACAAAATTACTAAAAAAGGAAACAAAATAACCAAAAAAAAAGACACAAAATGACCAAAAAGGCACAAATTGACCACAAAATGATTTAAAAAAAAAAAGACACAAAATGACTATAAAAAGACACAAAATGACTAAAAAAAGACACAAAATGACTAAAAAAAGACAACTTGACCAAAAAAGGAAACAAAATAACCAAAAAAAGACACAAAATTACCAAAAAAAGACACAAAATTACCAAAAAGGCACAAATCACTCTACTAACTAAATCACTCTAGAAACTAACTAAAACTAACTGGATTTGAAAAATAAAATTCACAACGAAATTAAAACTAAAACTAATGAAAACTAAAACTATTCTAACCTTGGTAGGGAATTCACTGTTCCAAATTACCAAAAAAGACACAAAATTACCAAAAAAGAAACAAAATGACCAAAAAAGGCACAAATTGACCACAAAATGATAAAAAAAAGACACAAAATGACTATAAAAAGACACAAAATGACTAAAAAAAGACAACTTGACCAAAAAAGGAAACAAAATAACCAAAAAAAGACACAAAATTACCAAAAAAAGACACAAAATTACCAAAAAGGCACAAATCACTCTACTAACTAAATCACTCTAGAAACTAACTGGATTTGAAAAATAAAATTCACAACGAAATTAAAACTAAAACTAATGAAAACTAAAACTATTCTAACCTTGGTAGGGAATTCACTGTTCCAATGAGGGTCCTCACAAAGATAGAAGAACAAGAATGTGTGTGTGTGTGTGTGTGTGTGTGTGTGTGTGTGTGTGTGTGTGTGTGTGTGTGTGAGGAGAAAGAAAAGCACAGACACAGAGCAGTTACACAGGAATGATTCGTCACACACCAGATCAGCACAAATCAAACTGCTGACTTTCAGTGTGGACACAACCTCAAACTGATAGATTAGTCATTTCTCAACAGCTGTTTCAAACCTTATCAACATGACATTTAAGATGAAACAACAGCCCAAACACGGAGAGAGATTTAAGTGTCCGTGTAATAAACACATGATGTTCTGTTCCTCCACTTTGTCTCCGATAGCTGTTTTCCCTGACTCACGTACTACTCTCCACCATATGCTCTCCACTTGGCAGGCTGAGTGCTTTTTTGAAATTCGATACAGAAAAACATCTTATTTGTTCGGGTCTTCACTTCAGCCCGCGTTGCAAAAAGATATTTTTGCAAGAAGATAATTTTGAAAAAGGATCGGAGTTTCGTCAACAGGCCTTCATAAAGAAAAAGCGCTCCATCTAATCTTGCATATTATTTATTTTTAAGACACAAAATGACCAAAAAAAGGAAACAAAATTACCGAAAAAGACACAAAATGACCGAAAAAGACACAAAATGACCAAAAAAGGACACAAAATGACCAAAAAAAGGACACAAAATGACCAAAAAAAGGAAACAAAATGACCGAAAAAGACACAAATTTACCACAAAATGACCAAAAAAAGACACAAAATGACCAAAAAAGACAAAATGACAAAAAAAACAACCACAAAATGACCAAAAAAAGCACACAAAATGACCGAAAGACACAAATTTACCACAAAATGACCAAAAAAGACACAAAATGACCAAAAAAAGGACACAAAATGACCAAAAAAAGGAAACAAAATGTCCGATAGCTGTTTTCCCTGACTCACGTACTACTCTCCACCATATGCTCTCCACTTGGCAGGCTGAGTGCTTTTTTGAAATTTGATACAGAAAAACATCTTATTTGTTCGGGTCTTCACTTCAGCCCGCGTTGCAAAAAGATATTTTTGCAAGAAGATAATTTTGAAAAGGATCGGAGTTTCGTCAGGCTCCATCTAATCTTGCATGTTATTTATTACTTTTAATCTAAGTCCTTTGCTATCAGTTTAAATGTCCATTCTGACCTCCTGAGTGTGTAACAGTCAGCTTCAAGCCAGAGACTCCTTGGAAAGTAACAACTTGATACTTTGGGATTTGTCAGAAAAGACACAAAATTACCCCAAAAAAGAATCAAATTGGCCACATAATGACATAAAATGACCAAGAAAAGACACAAAATGACCAAAATAAGACACAAAATGACCAAAAAAAGACACAAAATGACAGAAAAAAGGAAACAAAATGACCGAAAAAGACACAAAATGACCAAAAAAGACAAAATGACCAAAAAAAGGAAAGAAAATGACCAAAAAAGACACAAATTTACCACAAAATGACCAAAACAGACACAAAATGACCAAAAAAAGACACAAAATGACCATAAAAAGGAAACAAAATGACCGAAAAAGACAAATTTACCACAAAATGACCAAAAAAGGACACAAAATGACCAAAAAAGACACAAAATGACCAAAAAAGGACACAAAATGACCAAAAAAGACAAAATGACCAAAAAAAAGGAAACAAAATGACCAAAAAAGACAAATTTACCACAAAATGACCAAAAAAAAGACACAAAATGACCAAAAAAAGGAAACAAAATGACCAAAAAAGAAACAAAATGACCAAAAAAAGAGAGACAAAATGACCGAAAAAGGACACAAAATGACCAAAAAAGACACAAAATGACCAAAAAAGAAACAAAATGACCAAAAAAAGGACACAAAATGACCAAAAAAAGGAAACAAAATGACCAAAAAAAAGGACACAAAATGACCAAAAAAAGACATTAAATGACCAAAAAGATTAAAATACATTAACACATGAACATAATGACCTCACAAAATAACTTGTGTGGCAGGAAAAATTAGGTCATCTGAGACGATGGCTGAGTAACTTGTAACAGACAGTGACCGGGCGAAGAATCTGCCCGGACCAGATTCCTCCGTCTCCGTCTAAACAGCCGACAACAAAACAATCCAGCTCTCTCATGCCATACCAGCAGATTAAAGGCAGATTTGGTTACCGTCCCAGAAATGATTGCTGCCTTAGAAAATAATCAACTTTAATATGAGAAGCTGTTGAAGTGAGGAGACGATGAGAACGCTCCAGATTCCCCTGATGACTATGAATACTGTCCCAGAGATACGTGGCTGCAGGTTTTAGGTAATCCTGACTGCACGGTCCCAGTTGATCCTGCAGGACTTGGCAAGTTAGCTGATGCACGTAAAGACCTCGCTGACCCCTTATTTATTATTCTGTCCAGCAACAAAGAAAGGTGCTCTTTCATAGTCATCAAGGTTATGCAGAACAAAACCCTGCTGACGTGAAAAAGACACAAATTTACCACAAAATGACCGAAAAAGACACAAAATGACCAAAAAAAGGACACAAAATGACCAAAAAAGACAAAATGACAAAAAAAAAACCCACAAAATTACCCAAAAAAGAATCAAATTGACCAAAAAATTATATAAAATTAAGCAAAAAATGACTCATTGACCACAAAATGACCAAAATAAGACACAAAATGACCAAAAAAGACACAAAATTACCAAAAAGACACAAAATGACAAAAAAACAAACAGAAAATGACCCCAAAAAAGACATGAAATGACCAAAAACACTAAAACACATGAACACATGAACACTTTTACACAGTGGAGACAGAGCTGACTTCCAAAATGATTTGGCGACCCCCAGAAATCATCTCGCGACCCCAATTGGGGTCCCAACCCCAAGGTTGAGAACAGCTGTCCTATATCATCTAAATTCCAAGCATTTTGACCTCGCTGACCCCTTATTTATTATTCTGTCCAGCAACAAAGAAAGGTGCTCTTTCATAGTCATCAAGGTTATGCAGAACAAAACCCTGCTGACGTGTTTCTATCTTAATGCTACATAGTCTAGACGGATTTCAGAATAAAGGCCTCCTATAAGAAGTGAGGAGCATTTATGGGTACAAGTCAGGAACCGGCCTACCTTACATATCTCAAGGGTGCTGAGTCCAAAAAAATGGTTCCCAAGCGAAATTTTGAGTTTTTGACCTTCTAATTTGCATATCAATATGGCGGCCAAATTGCCCATCTTGCTCAGTCGTTGGACCATTTCCCCTTAGTTTTTTTGTAAGTAGGCAATCAAAGATGAGGAAATTAAGTTTCTAGATCTATAGTCTAGGGTCAGAGCAAGGATATAGTGGAGGCTCAGTGGCTTTTTTATGTATATACACTACCGGTCAAAAGTTTTAGAACACCCCAATTTTTCCATTTTTTTATTGAAATTCAAGCAGTTCACGTCAAATGAACAGCTTGAAAGGGTCCAAAGGTAAGTGGTGAACTGCCAGAGGTAAATAAAAAAAGGTAAGCTTAACCAAAACTGAAAAATAATGTACATTTCAGAATTATACAAGTAGGCCTTTTTCAGGGAACAAGAAATGGGTTAACAACTTAACTCTATGGAGTCTTGGGCTATTTTGTCCATTTTTGAATTCTTTTCATGTCTTTGTAAGTCATTTTGTGTCTTTTTTTGGTCATTTTGTGTCTTTTTGTCATTTTGTGTCTTTTTTTAGTCCTTTAGTCCAACATAAAATGTGATTTTGAATCTTTTTTTTTACTTTCAAAACACTATCATGCTCAATAAAGAATTTTAAATGTTGCAAATGTGCATTCATTTCAGAGTACACTGAGACATTAAACTGCATCATTTTCAATTAAATTCTGGAAAAGTTGGTGTGTTCTAAAACTTTTGACCAGTAGTGTGTATGTATGCAAAATACCAACTGGAACATTTAAAAGTGATATTGATTGAATATTTATGTCAGCCTTAAAAAAACCACACAAATAATGCTTAATTTCACCTTAAAAGTTGGTATTTTGCATATATATAAATATACATAAAAGACACTGAGCCTCCACTATATCCTTGCTCTGACCCTAGACTATAGATCCAGAAACTTAATTTCCTCATCTTTGATTGCCTACTCACAAAAAAACTTGGGGAAAATGGTCCAACCACCAAAGGCCGCCATTTTGATATGCAAATGAGAAGGTCAAAAACTCAAAATTTGCTTGGGAACCATTTTTTTTTGATTCAGCACCCTTGAAATAAGTAAAGTAGGCCAGTTCCTGACTTGTACCCATAAATGCTCCTCACTTTCACTTTTTGGACAATTCCATCTAGACTATAACAGATTTAAGACAAACTCCAGCTATTACAAAATTACTAAAAATCAAGTTTTGATAGAGAACTTTTAGTTAAAGTGGACGTTACTGGCACCCTGAAGCCAAACACTGGCAGTTTAAACAGGCAGGTTAAGGCAGAACACTCTTGATAGACTTCTGAGCTATACTTTGTGTGATGACTGTTACTTAAAGTGCCCCTTCAGACAAGTTTTAACGTGTAAAAAAACTCACACTCACAAACATCTTGTTCAACATGATCTTCCCACATAAAAAGTAAAACAAAACTTTGAGAAAGTGCAGGAATCTTCTCTTTCTCCCTCATTGAGGGATTCTGGATCTCACCACTGCTGCTGCTGCTACACTAGGTTGACCGCTGACAGAGCAGTGCAAGATGGCCACTGGTAGCATCAGCGTCTGGTCTAATTTCTCTGTTACACGCTGCATTGTTTTCTATCATCCCCATTGGGCCAACCAACCGCTGCAGCCCAAACACAGTATTGAAGTGCAGCTGTTCTCAACCTTGGGGTCTGGACCCCAATTGGGGTCGCGAGATGATTTCTGGGGGTCGCCAAATCATTTTGGAAGTCAGCTCTGTCTCCACTGTGTTAAAGTGTTCATGTATTTTAGTCTTTTTGGTCATGTTGGGGTTTTTTTGGTCATTATGTGTGTTTGTCATTTTGTATCTTTTCTGGTCATTTTGTGTCCTTTATTTGGGAATTTTGTGGTCAATTTGTGTCTTGTTGGGTCATTTTGTTTCCTTTTTTGGGGTTATTTTGTTTCTTTTTTTGGGGTTATTTTGTTTCTTTTTTTGGTCATTTTGTGTCTTTTTTGGTCATTTTTGTTCTTTTTTGGGTTATTTTGTGTCTTTTTGGTCATTTTGTGTCTTTTTTGGTCATTTTGTGTCTTTTTTTGGGTCATTTTGTGTCTTTTTTTGGTCATTTTGTGTCTTTCAGGGTCATTTTGTTTCCTTTTTTGGTCATTTTGTGTCTTTTATGGTCATTTTGTTTCATTTTTGGTCATTTTGTGTCCTTTTTTGGTCATTTTGTGTCTTTTTTGGGTGATCTGAACTGTGCGTGTGAGATTGTGTTCAGTGAGCGGGGGTCGCGGGCAACATGCATGTTAAATTGGGGGTCGCGACTCAAAAAGGTTGAGAATAGCTGCTCTAGTGAATGTTTCTCAGTTTCTAAGTTATGTTACTGCCTTTCATTAAGCAAATAATGCATGTAAATTGCTTTCCATAGTACGGTGTGTGTGTGTGTGTGTGTGTGTGTGTGTGTGGTGGAGGGTTACATGGGTCCCTGGCTTATAGGCTGGCTTTATTTTTATCCCATGATGTCATGTGACTGGAGTAGTTAACTCCGTTTTACAAGCTCTTAGTCAAAGTATTAGGTAAAAAAGCGCTCACAACTTTTCTTTTTTTTTTTTTTAATAGGTGCCATAAATAGCTGTGTAAAAACACAGAGATGCTAACTAAAAACATCACAGTAAAAAAGCTCATATTAATAAGAAATTTACATTCTTGACAGATCAAGAACTGAAACAATGCAGGTATCGTGGATCTATTTGCTGATAAACTATAAAAATGCAAATAACCAAGCTGTAGATTAGATTAAGAAAGGATGCCCTGTTAAAACAGTTTGATATGGAGCCATAGCCCTTTAACTTTTACTAAAGTGTCTTGGTTATGCTTTGGAGGGTTAGTAAGACATTTTTAAACAGTAATCTGTGTACTGAAGTGGATCATTTACACCAGTAGTTCTCAACCTTTTTGAGTCGCAACCCCCAATTTAACATGTATGTTGTCCGCGACCCCCGCTCAACCAAAAAAATAAACAGAATTACCAAAAAGGACACAAAATGATAGAAGAAAACTAAAATACTCTAAAAAGAAACAAAATGACCAAAAAAAGACACAGAATTACCAAAAAAATGACACTAAATTACTAAAAAAGACACAAAATGGCCCAAAAAAGAAACAAAATGTCAAAAAAAGTCACAAATTGACCACAAAATTATCAAAAAAACAAACAAAATGACCAAAAGTCACAGCATTACCAAAAAAATGACACTAAATTACTAAAAAAAGACACAAAATTATTTAAAAAAAGACACAAAATGACCAAAAAAGAAACAAAATGACCAAAAACACACAAAATGACCAAAAAAAGGAAACAAAATGTCCAAAAAAAGTCACAAATTGACCACAAAATTATCAAAAAGACACATAATGACCAAAAAAGACACAAAATGATAAAAGAAAACTAAAATACTTAAAAAAGAAACAAAATGACCAAAAAAGACACAGAATTACCAAAAAAATGACACTAAATTACTAAAAAAGACACTAAATTATTTTAAAAAGACACAAAATGACCAAAAGACACAAAATGGCCCAAAAAAAGAAACAAAAGACACAAAATGACCAAAAAGACACAAAATGACCAAAAAAAGAAAACAAAATGTCCAAAAAAAGTCACAAATTGACCACAAAATTATCAAAAAAAGACACATAATGACCAAAAAAAGACACAAAATGACTAAAAAAAAGACATTAAATGACCAAAGAAGACAGAGCTGACTTGGCGACCCCAAGAAATCATCTCGCGACCCCAATTGGGGTCCCGACCCCAAGGTTGAGAACGGCTGATTTACACTATGAGCCTCTGATAAGAACAGTGCTAATGACGAGTGTTAATCATAATGTCTGACACTAACAAGTGATTAGTGGTGGTGATAATACTGTGTCACAGATAAACTAGAGCTGACTCTGTGTTGTATAAAGTAGGAGTGAATGCAAATATCAGACATATTTCAGGGTCATGTGATGAAGCTTTTGCTTTTGGCCACCAGCCTTACAAGCACCAACAAATTATTTCTCTTCTCAGGCATAATTTCAGTCAGGTTTTTCTTAAAATCATGACAAATAACTGCCTGCAAATATGCGTTTCGTAACTCTATGGTTTATGCTCTCATGCATGGAGTGATAAACAGATACGGACACGGAACGTGATACCAGCACGTGACAAGGTTATAATAGTTTTGGATTTTTCATTAGTTTTAGTTTTAATTTTGTTGTGAATTTTTGTTTTCAAATTCAGTTAGTTTTAGTTAGTTTTTAGAGTGAGTTTTCTAGTTTTAGTTTAGTTTTTATTTTTTGAAAATGCTTAGTTTTAGTTTAGTTTTTATTAGTTTTAGTGTTAGTTTTAGTTTTTTTGTAATGGGCTATGTGTTGGGTGCCAGATTCAAAGAGGTCATAATAAATGTTTCCTTTATTTCCTTTGGTTTATCATCTCAGCCCCAATAAGGTTATTAACTCTTACAGTTCTGGGTGTTTTGAATTTTGGTTCTAGTGTAAACATCCCAGTCTCAGTAAACATATTCACCATGTGTTGCATGTTCAAATAAATACACTGAATTATGAATGAAAAAAGTTGACAAAAACGAAAACTAAGGACATTTTCACTATAATTTTAGTTAGTTTTAGTTAGTTTTGTAACCACACAATACAGTTTCAGTTAGTTATCGTTTTAAAAAAACTTTTATTTTTATTTCAGTTAACAAAAATGTTTTTTCAATTTTAGTTTGTTATTTTGTTAGTTTTCGTTAACTATAATAACCTTGTAGTGGAGTAATTTCACAGTGTGGTATTAGTACTTTTACTTAAGTAAGAGATCTGAATACTTTTCCCACCACTGTTGATAACCAAGGTTATAATAGTTTGGGATTTTTCATTAGTTTTAGTTTTAATTTTGTTGTGAATTTTTGTTTTCAAATTCAGTTAGTTTTAGTTAGTTTTTAGAGTGAGTTTTCTAGTTTCAGTTTAGTTTTTAATTTTGAAAACGCTTAGTTTTAGTTTAGTTTTTATTAGTTTTAGTGTTAGTTTTAGTTTTTTTGTAATGGGTATGTGCCTTTATTTCCTTTGGTTTATCATCTCAGCCCCAATAAGGTTATTAACTGTTTTGAATTTTGGTTCTAGTGTAAACATCCCAGTCTCAGTAAACATATTCACCATGTGTTGCATGTTCAAATAGAAACGTTGACAAAAACGAAAACTAAGGACATTTTCACTATAATTTTAGTTAGTTTTAGTTAGTTTTGTAACCACAAAATACAGTTTCAGTTAGTTATCGTTTTTTTTAAAAACTCTAGTTTTTATTTTTATTTCAGTTAACAAAAAAGTTTTTTCAATTCTAGTTTTCATTATTTCGTTAGTTTTCGTTAACTATAATAACCTTGGTACGTGATAACAATAGTAATTGGATTTTTTTTTTTTTTAGTAGAAACCCAATTGTGACTCTGTGCCTTGATGCCTTATCAGGACGCAGAGACAGAGTGGAAGTTACACCTTCAACACTTTGGTGAACTTTTTCGTATCTGTTTCGTATCTGTTTATTTCGGTCACTACTTGTCATCAAAACAAACCAGAAAAGAAAAAAAAACATTGATCAAAGTAAACAACATGTAAACAGAGAGAGGCTGAAGCAGCTTATTACACCAATCTGCTACAACTCAAGTAAATTTAAAAATTAGAAATGTACAATCTGTTATTTATCAACAAAAGAAATAAGGAGTCACAAAAGAGAGAAAAGAAAGAAGCTTATTATTCATTACTCTAACTTATATAAATTAATCATCCTATTTTTAAGTAATTTTTTGAATAAGTTAATGATATTGCAAGTTTTTCAAGTCTTTCTCCAAATTGTTCCATAAATTAACAGCTGTTACCGTGGTGCATGGTGATTTGGTGTTGGTTCTGGTTTTTAACTTTTTAAATATACACACCCCTCTGAAATTATAAAGGCTATAGAGATATTTGAGCACATTAGCTACTGATAAAACAAAGAGGGTCATATCTCATATCTCATATGAAAGGACTGATTAAGTCCTGTTATGGGTGATAACTGACAAGTTTTCTCATAGCAAACAGCTGACATTAACAGTCACTCCAGATTCTTAGTTCCGTAGCACTTCACTCAGTGCTTTGAAAACAGCAACGATAGGGGCTCCAATGACGCCTAAATCTATATTAAAGAAGCACTTCTGACAAATCCTTGAGTCTTTTATCAGTAAAAATGCAGAAGGAGGAATGCAGAATGTTGTTATTTGGGTTTTTTTTGTTCATTTTGTGTGTGTTTTTTGTCATTTTTTATCTTTTTTTAGTCATTTTGTGTCTTTTCTGGTCATTTTGAGTCCTTTTTTTGGAAATTTTGTGGTCAATTTGTGTCTTTTTGGGTCATTTTGTTTCCTTTTTTTGGTCATTTTTTTCTTTTTTGGGTTATTTTGTTTTTTTTTTTGGTCATTTTGTGTCTTTTCTGGTCATTTTGTGTCTTTTTTGGTCAATTTGTGTCTTTTTGGTAATTTTGTGTCTTGTTTGGTCATTTTTTGGTCATTTTGTGTCTTTTTGGTCAATGACCAGTGCTTTGAAAACAGCAACGATAGGGGCTCCAATGACGGCCTAAATCTATATTAAAGAAGCACTTCTGACAAATCCTTGAGTCTTTTATCAGTAAAAAAAATGCAGAAGGAGGAATGCAGAATGTCGTTTGTGCATTTTTTTTCACTCCTGCTATTGCAGGTCACACATGCTTGACAGAAAATATTGCTAATAGGCTGCGTTTCCACATACAGTCTTACTAAAGAGGTTGCAAGTTTTTTGGTTTCACTCTCATAATACCCTCAAAAAACAGTATATACTTCAATTTTTGTGCTTATCAGTGCGCTGTGCATGCCCTCACAGTTTTCACTTAAAAGTCATATGACCAAGAATAATTGCTCATGAGATATATTCTATACTGTGTCAATTGCTAAGAAGAAACAGTCCTGGATGCAAACTAATTACATCTATCCACCCACTTACATCACTCATGTGTTAGTGTAGTCATAAGAAAAATCAAAAACATGAGAATGAGACTTTTAAAAATATCCCACTTGGCAGATGCAAGTTTTTTGGGGGAAAGGACTTCTTAATTTCCATCTCCTGAATATGAAAACTGAAACAGTGAATTTAAAAGTGACTTGTGGATTCTTGGCTGTAATATAGAAACAGAGGCACACTCAGTAAAAGTACTAATACCACACTGTGAAATTACTCCTCTACAAGTAAAAGTCCTGCATTCAAAACTTACTGAAGTAAAAGTACAAAAGTATCAGCATCAAAATGTACTTAAAGTATCAAAAGTATTCGTTATGCAGAACGACCCCACTCAGATTGGTTTATATATTCTAAATACATTATAAGATAATTTGTATTAATGCATTTATGTAAATGGCATTATAATTTTGTAAAGATAAGTCTAATTTTAACTACCTAATATACCTAATATATCACTTTAAATGTATGTTTTCATGTTAAATCTCGAACTGAAATGTAACTAAAGCTGTCAGTTAAATGTAGTGGAGTAAAAGTAAAAAGTTACAAATGAGGAAATACTCAAGTAAAGTACAAGTACCTCAAATTGTACTTAAGTATAGTACTTGAGTAAATGTACTTAGTTACATTCCACCACTGTGTAAATATATATTTTAACTTTATCAATAGCAGTGGTGTAAGAAGTAGCTTGTGACACCACACTGGAAAAATACTCAATTAACAGTTAGCATTAAAATATGTGTAATAAGTAAACAAAAAATCTCGACATGCTGCCTTATGAGGGCATCAGAAAAGAGCAAACTTGAGACTTATCTTTTTAATTTGGCTTTTACTTGACCCATTTTTTATTTTTTGCTGATGCATCTTAGTGTTACAACATCTTCTCTTTTATTTATTTGCTATTATTTATATAATTATAGTAACATTTCACCACTGCCTAAACGTCCTTCTAATTGCCATTAAACTCTCACAATAACGCACTAATAATCATCTTAAACGCATCTTCATTTCTATAAGAAGTAGATAAAACTACTCATCATCACACTACAGGAAGTATTTTCTGTTTTGCTAGCAAAGATTAAAACAAGTACCAATAGGTGCTAGTTTTTGTTGTGTCTACCTGTGTGACTGCATTCATACCTGAATAACTGCTTTTTTTTGGTAATTGTGTCTGTTGTTGTGTCTTTTTTAGTTATTTTGTGTCTTTTTTTGTCATTGGTGTCATTTATGTGTCTTTTTTGTGTCCGTTTTAGTTATTTTGTGTCTTTTTTGGTCATTTTGTGTGTTTTTTTGTCATTTTTATGTCTTCTGTGGGTTTTTTTTTGTTGTTCTGTCTTCAAAAGTATTTTCTGTTTTGCTAGCAAAGATTAAAACAAGTCCAGTACCAATAGGTGCTAGTTTTTGTTGTGTCTACCTGTGTGACTGCATTCATACCTGAATAACTGCTTTTTTTTGGTAATTTTGTGTCTGTTGTTGTGTCTTTTTTAGTTATTTTGTGTCTTTTTTTTGTCATTGATGTCATTTATGTGTCTTTTTTGTGTCTGTTTTAGTTATTTTGTGTCTTTTTTTTGTCATTGGTGTCATTTATGTGTCTTTTTTGTGTCTGTTTTAGTTATTTTCTGTCTTTTTTGGTCATTGGTGTCATTTATGTGTCTTTTTTGTGTCCGTTTTAGTTATTTTGTGTCTTTTTTGGTCATTTTGTGTGTTTTTTTGTCATTTTTATGTCTTCTGTGGGGTTTTTTTTGTTATTCTGTCTTCAAAAGTATTTTCTGTTTTGCTAGCAAAGATTAAAACAAGTCAAGTACCAAAAGGTGCTAGTTTTTGTTGTGTCTACCTGTGTGACTGCATTCATACCTGAATAACTGCTTTTTTTTGGTAATTTTGTGTCTGTTGTTGTCTTTTTTAGTTATTTTGTGTCTTTTTTTTGTCATTGGTGTCATTTATGTGTCTGTTTTAGTTATTTTGTGTCTTTTTTTTTGTCATTGGTGTCATTTATGTGTCTTTTTTAGTTATTTTGTGTCTTTTTTGGTCATTTTGTGTGTTTTTTTGTCATTTTTATGTCTTCTGTGGTTTTTTTTTTTGTTATTCTGTCTTCAAAAGTATTTTCTAGTCCAGTACCAATAGGTGCTAGTTTTTGTTGTGTCTACCTGTGTGACTGCATTCATACCTGAATAACTGCTTTTATTGTTTATGCAACTCACTCGTGGGTAAAATGTCAACGCTTTACTATAAACACAACAGCGCGAGGCCCTGACTCACGAGTGTCCCTTTACCTCAACAATGCTAACTAAGTTAGCTTCCAAAGCTAGCACCCAAACTCTGCAACCATGCAAACATCTTCCTTGACAGCCCGCTATAAAGTTAAATAACCCATATCTAACGACAACACATGCATATTAAAGCACAATAGCGGCTGGGCTTAGTGGTTAATAAGACAGTAAAAGGTGTAGCTGTGCAGTTTGCTATCTTAGCAGGGAAACTAGCCTTGTTTTTGCCTGCTTACCCTGTCTGCTGCGGACTCGGTGGGGGTGACAGAGCCGACAGCGTGCAGAAACAGTCCCATTTTAAGAGCCGGATATGCGCCTCTCATTCCTCCAAAAACTGGCTACAGTCTCGGCAAAAAACATGCAAACACTGTTGTTGTTTTGCAAGCTGTTTAGTCCGTATATCCTCAACTACTCGGCGGCCCCTGTGGCGCTGAGAGGCCGCTGCATGCGCCGCCTCCTCTGCGTCCTGGACATTTCAACAAGGCAACGGAGTTGCTGCTGCTGCTGCTGCTGGCGCAACTGGTTGCCGTCGGTGCCACTGGCTGATCCAGCTGTTACACAAGCCGTTCCTCCTCCAGCACAGCCTCCCTCTGCCTCACTCTGCTGGGTGTGGCGTGCTCACCTCGACCCGATCCATGTGCGCAACGTGATGGGCGTTCAGTTGCGTGGATCGCCACTGGTTTTACGGACTGAGCCGTGATTGGACAGCCCGGGCCAGCTGGGAGGAGACTGACCAATCAGCGATCGGTGCGTCTCTAGTGCATGGCCTTGTTGTCTTCCTGGGTTCCACTTCTCCAGTACATTGAAACACATGTCCAATGAAGTTTCCACATCAAGGCCGGCTCCACGCAGGGGCAAGAGGGGGCCGAGCAGTGGCGGTTCTAGACCAGTTTTACTGTGGGCAGTGGTGGAAAAAGTATTCAGATACTTTACTTAAATTACATAGCTAGATGAAAATAAAAAAAAATACAAACAAAATTTAAACAAAACAAATACAAAGGTGTAGAACATCTATAGGGATTTTTTGAGCTTGGTCTTAAAAGTATTTAAAGAGGAATATGATTCTGTTAGATGTTTTATGTCGTTCCACAGCACCTTGATAAACAAATGAGAATTTGGCAACAGAGTTCCTACAGAAAGGAATATGTAAATCATTCTTTCTTCTTTTAAGATGTGCATGATAATAAGAATTAAACTCAAAGTAACTATGAAAAAAGTTAGGCAAAGATGCAGGAAGGCAAATTACTTTATACATAAGAACCCCTGTTTGATACTTATTTACCTCATAAATTGTAAGTAGTTGCAATTGTTTAAATAATGGTTTAGTTGGGGCTAAATAAGAAGTCATCATCTCCTCATGACGCCAGCCACCTATGGTAAAATCACCTACATCCTCATCAGATCATGTGATTTTACCCCTTTAAGATAATGGCCTATGTTAAATGTGTGAATTAAGCGGATTTATTATGCCTAACTCAAAATAAAATGTGACGCAACTTTTTTGAACATGCCTTTGCGACTTAAGCAAGATATGGTAACACTTTATTTTGAAGGTGTCTACATGAGAGTGACATGAGCGTGTCATAAACATGACATGGGATGTGTCATGAACATTAATGACACTTTGAAGTAACATTAATGCTCATGATACTTGTCATGTCATGTTTCTGACAGGCTTGTGTGACTCTTATGTAGACACCTTCAAAATAAAGTGCTACCATATCTTGCTTAAGTCACAAAGGCATGTTCAAAAAATTGCCTAAGTCATTTATTTCTCTTAAGTTACATAATTTACACACAGTGTTATTACTATGCCAATAGCCATCCTTTGTTACATCCTTTTTGAGTGAAATGATCAATAAATGTCATATGTTACACTTTTGGTGAAGTTTTTTGTGTTTCCTGCTAATCTTGAAAAAATGAGTTAGGCAATTATTTTAACAGGGTGTTTGTTATTCAACCGTGTTTTATTTTAAAAGGGTGAGAAGAGAATGGGGACACCTTACCAAAGGCTATGTCAGAGTGAAGCTTGTAATAATGAAACTAATGTGGAAATATTTCATCTTCATTTTAAATGTCCTTTTTTTTATCCCCCCTTAATAGGTTTTATCAAATGCACCAAACACCAAAAAAAAAATTATAGTAATTAAAAACCTACTTGGCAATAAATCTGTTTCTAAATCTGAAATGAAGGAAGACAAAATAAGAGATCTGCTGTTACCCTTTGTACGTTTTATTAACATTCTTACATTTAATAAAAATATGCAGCATCAAGCATCTCCAATATTAAAATGTATTTTAAGGGCCGGTTCATTCAACTTGCAAAAATCATATATTTCCACCTACATTGAGTAGAATCTAGCCTTGCAGACAGTTTGGGATTTACCTGTTAAAGTTTGAAATATTCACCTCTGAAACCTTTGCTTTCAGCCTTTTGTAATGGGGAATTTACAAATCAACATCTAACAGCAACGTTCCTTTCAACAATGCTCTTGGTTACTTACATACATAGCTTAATCTGGCTAAACAAAACATTTTGTATTTGATTTTTAGGGCTTTTAAATGTTATTTTTGGTCGGCAGCATGAGTTTCAGAGGTGGACATCTTAAAACCTTGGCACATACCAGTCAAACAATCATTAAGGAAAGATACAATTAGGGTTAAGTAAGAAAAATACACTACTGGTCAAAAGTTTTAGAAAACCCCAATTTTTTCAGTTTTTTATTGAAATTCAAGCAGTTCAAGTCAAATGAACAGCTTGAAAGGGTACAAAGGTAAGTGGTGAACTGCCAGAGGTAAATAAAAAAAGGTAAGCTTAACCAAAACTGAAAAATAATGTACATTTCAGAATTATACAAGTAGGCCTTTTTCAGGGAACAAGAAATGGGTTAACAACTTAACTCTATGGAGTCTTGGGCTATTTTGTCCATTTTTGAATTCTTTTCATGTCTTTGTAAGTCATTTTGTGTCTTTTTTTGGTCATTTTGTGTCTTTTGGTGTCTTTTTTTTATCATTTTGTGTCATTTTTTAGTCCTTTAGTCCAACATAAAATGTGATTTTGAATCTTTTTTTTTACTTTCAAAACACTATCATGCTCAATAAAGAATTTTAAATGTTGCAAATGTGCATTAATTTCAGAGTACACTGAGACATTAAACTGCATCATTTTCAATTAAATTCTGGAAAAGTTGGTGTGTTCTAAAACTTTTGACCAGTAGTGTATGTTGTTTTAGAGATTTGATTGCACCCAAGCCTTTAATCTGTAGAATAAAATCATTAAAATCATTCAAGTCAAACAGGGCTCTTGCATGATCTGTGAGCAGTAAAACATCTTTAAAATTGCTTATTTAAGCGTAACTGCAGATTACACTGTCACCATGATTCTTCGATAAAACCAGACACGACATTGTGATTTAGTGAATCCTCACCAGTCCCTTTCATGAGGGTCTCTGTAGGGAATACCTAACAGACTAAAAACATCCTTCTCTGTCTGAGTAACAAACGCAGTGCCGCCGTACACCTTCACGCTGCCCTGACGCACCACGTCTTTGTTCAGCGAGTGCTCCGATAGGCTCATCTGTTTGGTCTTTGCCATCGCTCTCATTGAGCGGTTGAAGTGCGCCGACCCGGTGAAATACATGAGAGCGCAGGCGAACTCGTTGTAGGGAACCACGATGACGTCCAGCCTGCGGTGGCGTTGGCCCGGCCCCGGCAAACGGCACACACCCATATACTTCTTCTGTTCGCCGTTCTCCTCGTGGCTCACCAGGTCGTCTGTCAGAAACCCTGAGAGATACACAGTGTGTTATTTAACCCTTTATCAGGCAGATAACTATATTTGTTAACTTCAGGGAATATTTCGAGAAAAAAGTTGCAAATTTACTAGATTAAAGCGGCAAATCTACCAGAAAAAAAGTCGCAGATTTAAGATATTTAAAGTGGCAAATCTGTGCAAAAAAAAGTTGCAGATTTACCAGAAAAAAGTGGGAAAAAGCAACTTTTTTCTCCGAGATTCACCACCCTTAATAGGACACAAATTCCAATTTCCAACCCTAGAGAATATTGGAGGATATTACAAACTGCCAGAATATGTAAAAAAAAAAACATATGAAAATAATATTTTGAGAAAAAAGTTTACGAGATTAAAGGGGCATATCTACGAGAAAAAAATGTGCAGATTTATGAGATTTAAAGTGGTGAATCTGCGAGAAAAAAGTTGCAGATTTACCAGAAAAAAGCGGGAAAAAAGCAACTTTTTTCTCCCAGATTCACCACTTTAACCCTTAATAGGACACTCATTGAAGTACTTGCAAATTCCAAATTCCAACCCTAGAGAATATTGGAGGATATCACATACTGCCAGAATGTGTAAAAAAAAAACATGAAAATAATATTTTGAGAAAAAAGTTTACTAGATTAAAGTGGCAAATCTACCAGAAAAAAAGTCACAGATTTACGAGAAAAAAGTGAAAAAAAAAAAGTTTTTCTCGCAGATTCACCACTTTAAATCTCATAAATCTGCACATTCTGTTCTCGTAGATTTGCCACTTTAATCTCGTTAACTTTTTTACCATTAATTTGAGATTTTTTTCTTACAAATTTGTAACTTTTTTTTACTGTTAATTTGAGATTTTTTTCTCATAAATTTGTAACTTTTTTCTCAAAATATTACCCCCCTCCCCCGGGTCCGTATGTTTTTTTTTTTTTACACATTCTGGCAGTATGTAATATTCTCCAATATTCTCTAGGGTTGAAATTTGGAATTTGCAAGTATTTCAATGTGTGCCATATTAAGGGTTAACCCTTTATCAGGCAAAGAACTATATTTGGTAACTTCAGGTAATATTTCGAGAAAAAAGTTGCAAATTTACTAGATTAAAGTGGCAAATCTGCACGAAAAAAAGTTGCAGATGTACGAGAAAAAAGTGGGGAAAAAGCAACTTTTTTCTCTCAGATTCACCACTTTAACCCTTAATAGGACACTCATTGAAATACTTGCAAATTCCAAATTTTAACCCTAGAGAATCTTTGAGGATATTACATACTGCCAGAATGTTTAAAAAAAACATGAAAATAATATTTTGAGAAAAAAGTTTACGAGATTAAAGTGGCAAATCTACAAGAAAAAAATGTGCAGATTTATGAGGTTTAAAGTGGTGAATGTGGGAGAAAAAAGTTGCTTTTTTCCCACTTTTTTCTCATAAATCTGTGACTTTTTTCACACAGATTTGCCATTTTAAATCTCTTAAATCTGCAACATTTTTTCTTGTAGATTTGCCATTTTAATCTAGTAAATTTGCAACTTTTTTCTTTCTTTTTTCTTTGCCTGATAAAGGGTTAACCCTTAATATGGCACACATTGAAATACTTGCAAATTCCAAATTTCAACCCTAGAGAATATTGGAGGATATTACATACTGCCAGAATGTGTAAAAAAAAACATATGGACCCGGGGGAGGGGGGTAATATTTTGAGAAAAAAGTTACAAATTTATGAGAAAAAAATCTCAAATTAACAGTAAAAAAAAAGTTACAAATTTTTAAGAAAAAAATCTCAAATTAATGGTAAAAAAGTTAACGAGATTAAAGTGGCAAATCTACGAGAAAAAAATGTGCAGATTTATGAGATTTAAAGTGGTGAATCTGCGAGAAAAAACATTTTTTTCCCCACTTTTGTCTCATAAATCTGTGACTTTTTTTCTTGTAGATTTGCCACTTTAATCTAGTAACGTAGCCTGATCTTTACTGATTAACTGGAATAAATCCATGTGGTTCTACGACCTCACAGAGAGACATGGGGACCCCGTTTTGATATCCACAGAAGTTACCAAATATAGTTCTTCGCCTGATAAAGGGTTAAGTTTCTCCCAAAGAAAACAAAACATGAGATCATCCTTGACACCCAATAAAGCTGCAGCTTACCACTGTCATGGAGGCTCTGTAACACTTTGCTGAAAACCCCCTTGTGGGACTTGCCGTCAGGATGAGAGATCAGTATGTCAACATCGCCACATGTGGCCTTCCCCCGCCGGTAGGAGCCACACGCCATGGCCACCAGGCCCGGCTCTACGGCCTGGGCAGCACCCCTCACCTGCACATGCATCCAAAAAAAAAGGCACAAAATAAAGGCTATCAAGTATCTTTTTAGAAGGAGGGCATGGAGTTTAGATATTAAGGAAGATATTGAAGAGGCTGAGTGGACATCAGCTTGTTTGAAAGCTCAAACCATTAATACTCGAATGAAATTGCTACAGCACAAGTCGTTAATGTGGTTAATGTGGTGCCATATTAAGGGTTAACCCTTTATCAGGCAAAGAACTATATTTGGTAACTTCAGGTAATATTTCGAGAAAAAAGTTGCAAATTTACTAGATTAAAGTGGCAAATCTACTAGAAAAAAAGTCACAGATTTAAGAGATTTAAAGTGGCAAATCTACTAGAAAAAAAGTTGCAGATATACAAGAAAAAAGTGGGAAAAAAACAACTTTTTTCTCCCAGATTCACCACTTTAACCCTTAATAGGACACTCATTGAAATACTTGCAAATTCCAAATTCCAACCCTAGAGAATATTGGAGGATATTACAAACTGCCAGAATATGTAAAAAAAAAAAAAAAACATATGAAAATAATATTTTGAGAAAAAAGTTTACGAGATTAAAGGGGCATATCTACAAGAAAAAAATGCGTAGATTTATGAGATTTAAAGTGGTGAATCTGGCTTTTTTCCCACTTTTTTCTCGTAAATCTGCGACTTTTTTGCACAGATTTGCCACTTTAAATCTCTTAAATGTGCAACTTTTTTTTCTTGTAGATTTGCCACTTTAATCTAGTAAATTTGCAACTTTTTTCTCGAAAGATTACCTGAAGTTACCAAATATAGTTCTTGTTCAAAAAAAAAAAAAAAAGTATCTTTTTTCCCCGCCAATATTTGGCTTTTCAATAAGAGAAAACCCCAGGGTTTACTTTGTATGTTCTTTTGTTTTTAAGCAAGCTTTTACCTGTTTCCAGCCAAATACTGGGAGGCAGACTTGCTAAAGCATCACATATTATTCTGACAAGCCTGAGGGAGTACACATGCTTTTGTCATCTATCTAATGTGCACTTTCTATCTGGCAGCTTTGAAGGAAAAAGAAAAAATCCAAGTAATACAATATGAAAACAACTAGCGTTGTACTCTGTGCTCTGGAGTGAACAGGTATCTGGCTAACTTAAGATGCAGCAAGTTTCGGGAGTTAGTTTTCCCCTTTGGGATGCTCCACTTTGTGAGAACACAGTCTGGATTTTCCATTATCAAGCAGTCAAGGAAAGCTGACACAAACGTTTTCCTACTTCAAGCCTTCAGCTTCCAAATGATTCAGGAGTTAGAGGGGTCTTTGTCACAGATATCTCACCTCTTTGTGTTTGAATAAACACATTAAACACGTTTCAGTCGTCATCACAGAGTTTTACATGTAGATATTAGGGAAAAATGACGATGCATTACCACTTTCTCTATGGCTGCTGCTTCTTCTCTGGGCATCCGGTCCAGGAAGTCATCGTAGTGTTTGAGTCCTATTTTCTGAGTGTTGCTCAGGTGGGCTTTTGTGCGGATGTCCTCCAATGTGCGAAATCCCTAAAAGACAAACAGCGTTTTTTTTAAATCTTCAAAGAATACGGTATATTATTGTATATGTATATAAGACATTTGCCTACGAATCCACGCTGATACATTCATTCATTCATTATCCTTAACCGTTTATCCTAACTCAGGTCACAAGTGGACAGCCCTCAGTCTGTGTGTTCTCACCTGGCAGAAACATGCGTCTCCACATTAGGCTTGTCAAAAGTATCGATACTAAAAAAGTATCGACACTAAAACGTTGTATCCGGATACGATACTCATTTTCAAAAGTATCGAGTATCTGAAGCTTGTTATCATGGTTGCAGTTTCTTTTTGAACAACTGTTTTTTATTATAAATATTTAACCTGTGGTTCTGTTCATTTTTACATGTTGCATTTTTCTTGTTAATAAAAATATTTCTATTCAATTTTGGGGTCTTTGTTTTTATCCTGGTGGTATCGAAAATGGTATCGAGTATCGAAAATTTTAGTATCGTGACATCCTACTCCACATGCATCAGTGACCACTTGTGATCTGATTCCACCTCCCCGCTCTGTAAGTTAATTAACACGTACATCATTTCTGTTTGAGAAACACCAAATGCGTTGCTGTTTTTGACCGGCGGGGGGCAGCAGTGCCCCTCCCGTGCCTAGTCGACTGGAAATAAAAGAGGAAGAATAAATACTAGTAGTAGTAGAAGAAGAAATCAAAAAAATACACTCTTTGGCGTGTTCCAGGCAAACCTCATCACCCCAGATGTTTCTACTGGCCGTTAGAAATAACGCACGTTTATGCCCAGAGGGTGCTGCTTGGTTATGACACAGTCAGTATTGAGTGGGGCATGTTAAAGTTTAAAAAAATAAACTTGTTTGTGCTCTCTAGTGGACAAGTTATGTATTGGAGATTGTTTTTTAGTTACCTCAACGAACCTTTCACCTTGTTGCAAGTTCTTGTTAATTATCAGACAACGTATATGCAAATATCAATATATGGGCCATAAATGAATATCAGTCATATATATATTTATCAATAAGGCTATAATCCAGAGTTAGAATCTGGACTGTATTTCTACTATCGGAAAAATCTGTTAGTACAAGCAGATGCCTCGGGGTGAACAAAACAGCTTTGTTGCAAGGAAGTTGAACTTGTTGTTGGAAGTGTGAGCTTGGGGGCACATTAAATCCAAGCATGCTTGTCATATTTTGGATTTGGATATGCATGTTTGTCTTACTTGTTGATACCACAGCTGTGCAGTTTTACTTCCTGCGCCCCAGATGTTAGTGAAGAGCTCCAGGACTGGCACCGCCTCCCCGATGTGATCTAACTTCCGCAGGTGACCACTCTCCATGATCTCATCAATTTTGTCAGCCATGCGTTTTCCTATTCCAGGGATCTGACAAGCCTCCTAAAAACAAATGAAAAAAATGGTTAGGATACAGAAAGGAATGGACACAAAATAATCCTTGTATTGTCCACTAAAATACAGGGTTCGTACACTTTTTCAGTGGTCAAATTCAAGCACTTTCTAGGACTTTCTAGGTCCATTTTCAAGCATTTCCAGTACCTTACAACAGTTGTAAAAGGCATGTTTTAGATGAGTACTTCCATACTAAAAGGGGTAATTTCACTTAACCATACCACCAGCAATGGTATTACACTTTTTACAACTAAAAGTAGTCTTCAGTAAGAAGATACAGGGTTGAGCAACAAGAAACATCTCAAGAAGACAAGAAGACCCAGGCGGAGCGGTCTTCATTTCAGATAGGCTATAGGCTATTCACTTTATATTTTTTTTTCCATTGAAAATGCAGTAATCTATTGTCAGATTGCAAGAGGAATACAGTAAGAATTTCAAGCATTTATAAGCACTTAATCCAAAACCTTGAACACTTTTCAAACCTTGAAATTCAACATTGAATTTTTTTGAATGTCGATATCCGATTTATTTTTTAATTTTTTTTCATTTTGTCTTTATTTAGAATCACAATTCAATATCACATTACAACAGTCATCACCGTTTTGATAATAGACACTGTGATCCATATTTTCAGATTTTCATAAACAAACGAACGAACAGAACTTGGGGTTGTTTCCATCTACAGTAAGTAGTAAAAAACAGATTAAAACATTTTTTTAAAAAGAAAGTTACACAATATTGAACAAAAGAAGGGCGTTTCGGGGCGATACAATCTCCACTTCTCCCAGATTTCCTCAAATTTGGCTTTTTGGAGCCTCACAGAGAAAGTGATTCTTTCCATTACAAAAATGTCATAGATGATGTCATACCACTCGTCTATAGATGGGCTGTCTGGCTTAAGCCATTTCCTTGTTATAGCTTTTTTAGCAGCTACACTCAGTATGCCAAAAAGGTATTTTGTGTTTTTATTTGAGGATGTAGAGTGCAGAAGCCCAAAAAGAAATTCATCCCAATTAAAAGCAACGTTTGTCCCAAATACTGTCGAAATTCAAGCATTTTCAAGGATTTCAAGCATCCGTTCGAACCCCGCCCACAAAATAATCCTTGTATTGTCCACTAAAATAGTCTGTGTTCTTGTTTGTGTGTGTGTCTTGCTGCAGCATGTCCAGCAGCTGTACGTGTTAGTGACACTAGCAGGAGCAGAGCGTACCTGATATGATGTAATGGGCTTGTGGTAACTCTTCAGGGCGTTGACAGCCTTGGAGTAGCCCAGCGCCCTCCACTTGTCCCCCTGGTGTGTGTAGGCCTTGGCCAGCACTTCTAGTTTGTCCGTGATGTGTTTGTTGAAGTTATTAGTTTTGGACTGAGAGGACTGAGCACAGACCCACTTCCCTGAGACCGCCTTCTGAGCAGCAGAGTCCGGACCGGGGTCCAGGCTTGGACCAGGAGCTTCTTCTTTTGGGTGCTGGCCAGTGATGAGAGCCTCCAGGTCCCTCTGAGAGACCCCGTCTTCATCTGCTCGCACTTCTTCTTTAGTGTCTGGGACTGCCTGAAATATTATAAACATAAATACCATAAACACCCAATTATCATATATGTCACATCACAGATCTTCGACATTTAGGGGTAGTATTTTTGAAAAAACATCATAAAGTCTGTTGTAATTTCAGTGGTAAATGTGACATACAAGTGAAAAGTAGATACACATTCATCATTGCCCTACATATTTGCAATTTTTCTTCAACGCAACTCAAAATATTATTACATACATATAATATATACAGTACAGGCCAAAAGTTTGGACAAACCTTCTCATTTAATGTTTTTCCTTTATTTTCATGACTATTTACATTGTAAATTCATCAAAACTATTAATGAATACATGTGGAATTATGTACTTAACAAAAAAGTGTGAAATAACTGAAAACATGTCTTATATTCTAGTAAGCAAAGGGTGGTTACTTTGAGGAATCTAAAATACAAGACATGTTTTCAGTTATTTCACACTTTTTTTGTTAATTACATAATTCCATATGTGTTCATTCATGGTTTTGATGCCTTAAGTGAGAATCTACAATGTAAATAGTCATGAAAATAAAGAAAACGCATTGAATGAGAAGGTGTGTCCAAACTTTTGGCCTGTACTGTATATAATATATTATTGTATATTTTGTATATTGTTAAATGTCTTTTCTTAGATTGTTTATTTTTTATCTTTATCTTAAAAATTGTGTGAAACTTTGCGGCTGTAACAAAGACATTTCCCCACTGTGGGATTAATAAAGTCAAATCTGAATCTGAATCTTAGGGGTAGTATTTTTGAAAAAACATCATAAATGTGTTCTATCTGTGGTATATCCCCCATCATTTTCCTTTAAGGATAACTGGCTCTGGGTTATTATGGGTTCATTGTAGTTATTTCTCTCATCCTGCCCATGGCTGCTCTCTAAGACGCTATGTTGTACCACCTGTCTCTTTACACCCCCCACCTCCCAAAAGAGCCCAGTCTGCTCTGATTAGTCAGCATTTCAGGATTCTTCTTCTGCATTTGTGCTGTGCTAGTCACTGTACCAGCGTCACTGCAGCTGGAGCCAAGTAGGTCTACAATACTACAGGACATACCTATTACAACGCTGGCTCCAAGAAGCTAGGACGCTGTGTAAAACAGAAATAACCACAGAATCCATCAAATCCAGAATGTGTATACGTGTGTAGGTTGCATTCTGATTTCATCATATTTCTTTTTACAGCATCTTACATTTACATTTAGTCATTTAGCAGACGCTTTTATCCAAAGCGACTTACAGGAAGAGTAAAAACAAACAATCAAGGTATAGTGCAATAATAATTAGTGCATCAATAAGTGCTAGTGACAATTCTTTGAGGACTAGAATTATCGTGTGGTGCTAGGAGAGATCTTAACTTCTTTGAAATCAGGTTTGTACATGACACACCCTCAATAGTTGCAGTTTGGTTAGGTTTAAGCACCAAAACTACATGGTTAGATTAAAGAAAAGATTGTAGTTAGGAATAAAATAACTACATAAAATTGGAAGTTAATTCAGGGGACATGCTTCTTGCCAGAGCAGCCGGAGGAATGACATTAAAAGGAGTATAAAACCTTTTTTAAATGTAAAAAAGTATATATAAATAAAAACCTCTAAACCATGGGTCTCAAACTCGCGGCCCGCGGGCCAATTGCGGCCCTCTTGACGATATTTTGTGGCCCCCACCTTGAGATGAAAGTCATTTTGTGTCTTTTTTGGTCATTTTGTGTCTTTTTTAGTAATTTTGTGTCTTTTTGGTAATTTTGTGTCTTTTTTGGTCATTTTGTGTCTTTTTTGGTACTTTTGTGTCTTTTTTAAGTAATTTAGTTTTTTTTCTGTCATTTTCTTTCTTTCTTTTTTTGTCGAACAGCTGTGTATGTAATGTAAACACTGCAGTAATATTCCTGGAGCAGGTAAGCATTAATATAGAAACACATAAATGTATGCATTATTTGAAGCTTTGGCCATTTTTAATATAAAATTTCAACATTGAAGATTATATAGATAAGAAATATCATTATAGGTCCCATTCAGACTTTTACACGAACAAAGACTTGTTTCCTTTATGTGTTCAACATGTAGCTTTTGTCTTCTATTGTGACTAACTGAAGGGCTAAAGCTGTAAAAGCCTGTAGACATGAGCTGTAACCCTACCAGGTCTGTGGTCTCCTCCTGCTTGCTGTGATGTGACTCTGGCTCTGTGATAGTTTCTGCAGCTGGCTGGACGTTCGGCAGCTGCTCTTTCACGTTTTCCTGCTGTGGTTCAGGTTCCCTGTGTGATGGAGAACATTACAAAATGTTATAAGCCTGACAATTTACTAAATGATCTAATAAATATCTGCTGTCTCAATGTAAAGTCTGTTGTCATTTCAGTGGTAAATGTGACATACAAGTGAAAAGTAGATACACATTCATCATGGCCTGCATATTTGCAATTTTTCTTCAACGCGACTCAAAATATTATTACATACATATAATATATATATATATATATATACACACTACTGGTCAAAAGTTTTAGAACACACCAACTTTTCCAGAATTTAATTGAAAATGATGCAGTTTAATGTCTCAGTGTACTCTGAAATTAATGCACATTTGCAACATTTAAAATTCTTTATTGAGCATGATAGTGTTTTGAAAGTAAAAAAAAGATTCAAAATCACATTTTATGTTGGACTAAAGGACTAAAAAAAGACACAAAATGACCAAAAAAAGACACAAAATGACTAAAAAAAGACACCAAAAGACACAAAATGACTAAAAAAAGACACGAAATGACCAAAAAAAGACACAAAATGACTTACAAAGACATGAAAAGAATTCAAAAATGGACAAAATAGCCCAAGACTCCATAGAGTTAAGTTGTTAACCCATTTCTTGTTCCCTGAAAAAGGCCTACTTGTATAATTCTGAAATGTACATTATTTTTCAGTTTTGGTTAAGCTTACCTTTTTTTATTTACCTCTGGCAGTTCACCACTTACCTTTGGACCCTTTCAAGCTGTTCATTTGACTTGAACTGCTTGAATTTCAATAAAAAACTGGAAAAATTGGGGTGTTCTAAAACTTTTGACCGGTAGTGTATATAACATTTTCCCTGACTTAAAAGTGGAAGCTTGCGCATAACTTTGTTGCATTAAATTGAAACAGTGTTTCAGATGAATTCAAATGTGAGAGCGCATCGTTGTGATCGTTATTATTTTATTATATGTGTGTTCTGGTCATTTGAGCATTATTAAACATTCCGCCTTTAATATGGCTGTAAAAAAGCTTATTGCAATTTTTTTTTTTTGAAGGTGCGGGGGGAAAAAGTTTGTGAACTGCTGCTGTAGAGTGTGTGATAAACTGGAAACATCATGAGATACAGACAGTTGGTTGATAAAAAAAAAAGTAATATTAGGCCATTAACCTCTTGGGTAACAGAAGGCTGTAGTTGTCCACATTCAGCAGTTGTTTCTCACTGATGCACGAGCTCAACCAGATGCATTTCACCAGCTGGACTCTAGAGGGCATACAATCCACTTTCAGCAGGCGTAGCGCCCGCTCACGCTCCATGCCGTCATCCACAACAACATGAGTGACAGCGGGACACAGGGAACTCTCCGTCTGTCCTCCATTCTGCTGGATTTGCCTTTGAAAAATTTGGCATCTAGCATTTCCTATTCCAGCAGGCAGGATGAACACTGTGACACCGTCAAAAGTGCTTCCTGGGACAGAAGAGAGGAACATGTTACAATGAGTCCACATGGAGCATTTTCTGGCTTCTACTTGTGTTAACAGTATTCATTCATCCTCACAAACACCAGGAAACTGGACCATATTACACCGCTCCTTGAATCACTACACTGGCTTCCTGTGAGTCAGAGGAGAGATTTTAAAATCTTACTGCTGGTCTACAAAGCTCTGAATGGTCTCGGACCAAATTACATGCTTGGTCTGCTACCTCTCTATGAAGCATCCAGACCCCTTAGGTCATGGGTCTCAAACCTGCGGCCTGCGGGCCAATTGAGGCCGTCATAATGATATTATGTGGCCCCCACCTTGATATGAAAGTTTAATGTGAGTTTTATAGGTATGGTACTTTACCGTGTTGTGTGGGGAAGGTCCCTTTAACTACTTTTTTGGTAATTTTGTGTCCTTTTTTTGTGGTAATTTTGTGTCTTTTTTTAAAAATAATTTTGTGTCTTTTAAAAAAAATAATTTTGTGTGTTTTTTAAATAATTTTGTGTCTTTTTTCGTAATATTTTGTATAGGCCTATATATATTTTTTGTAATTCTGTGGTTTTTTTGGTCATTTTGTTTCTTCTTTAAGTAATTTAGTCTTTTTTGGTCATTTTGTGTTTTTTTTGGGGTCATTTTGTGTCTTTTTAAGATAATTTTGTGTCTGTTTTGGTATTTCTGTGTATTTTTTGGTCATTTTGTGTCTTTTTTAAGTCATTTAGTGTTTTTTCAGTCTTTTTTTGATTATTTTGTGTCTTTCTTAAGTAATTTAGTTTTTTTCTGTCATTTTGTGTCTTTTTTTGTTGTTGTAACTTTGTGTCTTTTTTTGGTTATTTGGATACTGCCTCCAGTGACCCCCTGGTAATTTGAGTTTGAGACCCCTGCCTTAGGTCATCTGGAACTGGCTTGTTGTGTGTCCCAAGAACAAGAACTAAGCGGAGTGAGGCAGCTTTCAGTTATTCTGCTCCTCACCTGTGGAACAAACTACCTGTAGATGTGAGGTCAGCTCCTTTAAATCAGGACTAAAAACACTATAGTTTACTGCAGCGTACTCTTAACTTTAACACTTATCTGCTCTACTCTACTGCCCTTACTTTTTAACTACGCAATGTTTGACTTGTGCTTTTTATTATTTTATCTCTTTTTCTTATCCTGCTGTATCTTATTTTATCCTATTTATATTTTTATTTCTATTTCCCTGTTTTAATTGACTGTTTTTACTGTTTTCAATTGTGTCTTGCTGTTTTTTATGTGTATGTAAAGCACTTTGAACTACCTTGTGTTGAATTGTGCTATACAAATAAACTTGCCTTGCCTTCATTATTAGTATTCAATGTCTATCACTCTGGCAGAGGTTCATGATTTTTCTTTTCTTCACATTTTATTAGTCACTCAGTCACTCACACACACACATACAGCTACAACCTGTGACATCACATTCCTCAGGTCTCTTCTTTACTGGGGGTGCATCCTTTCCCTGAAACACTTTGGCTCTTTTAACTTTGGGAAAGGCTTTCATAATCCCATGACGAGGCTCCATCTTGTTTCTTGAAGGGGGGCACCAGTGGCCTGTGACACGAAGAGAAGAATTACAGAGTTATCTATAACTTCAGAGAGTATGACTAATTGTGCACCATACGATACTTAATTCTAACCCTGACAATGTAATGGAATCACACTGAAAGTTTGACTGAATGTAAAGTATTAAACCTTTTAAAAGGAAATCATTATTTTTCCTGCTATAGTTAGCTTTTTATACTTCTGCTATAGTTTTTAAAAGTTTTTTTTTATCTCTAACTTTGTTTTGGATTGAGCTTTTATTACTATTTTATTCTATTTTATTTTATTGTTTTACTGTTTTTAGTATTTAATTGTTTTTATTGTTTTTATTTATACCTATTTGTGTATGATTTATTCTAATTTAATAACTGTACAGCACTTTGGTCAACTGAGGTTGTTTTTAAATGTGCTCTATAAATAAACTTTGACTTGACTTGACTTTAAAAGTTTTTTTTTTAGTAAAATACCCAATTAAAAGGTCTTGCATTCAACATTTTAATTAAGTCAAAATATGTAAGTTAAAGGTAAATCACATATTATGCTGACAGACTACTGAGTGATTTTTTTTTCTTCTCCTGGGTAAAACTAGTAGAAAACAGAGCATCAATGATCGAGCTTTGAACATGGTTGGCGATTTAATATTATGATATAATATTATGATTTAAATATTATAATATTTTAAATATTATTACTCATGCATTCATGTGTAAGAAGATACAATTTGATAAATAGTAAGTAGAATAAAAAGTATAAATAGTAGATAAAATGTCCCACTCAAGTATGCTGGAAATTTCTTCAGAAAGTTACATATAATTTAAATATTTGAGTAAAGCACATGTACCTACAATTTTTCATCTGGTACTGAAATAAATGTACACTCCACCACTGCATTTTGACTGACGCCTGTTATCTCGAATTACTTTCACTTTCACATTTTGTCGAACAGTTAAAGTTCCTGCAAACAAAAATCTGCTTTGTCAACATGGGTGTGTACACTTTCTAGTATCAGGAGATAACTTAGTAACAGTTATAACACTTGGACACAGGACTAGCAAACAGTGGGAACTGTTTCAGCTTGTACTCGGTGCAGATAAACAACTATCTGACACATGAAGTTAATCTTGCTGCGTAACAGAGCCTGAAAAATCGATTTGTGATATCACAATCTACAGTTAGCATTAAATGTTAGCTTATGCTAATGTTAGACACATAGCAAACAATCAACGTTAAGACTGTTTAAATTCTAATTTTCACTCGATCTTTACATTACGCTTTGATTCATTTGAACGCGTTCACATTTAATTGAACATCCGAAGCAGAAGACTATAATAATACTGTAATATTTTGTCCCTTACCCCAGTTCAGAAGGAACCATACATACAGAAAACAGCAAAACTGACAACACTCATTTCAAATGTTTCACTTCCGGTTCATTTTTTCTTTCTATTTTTTTTTTTTTTTAATTAAAATTGGATATAAAACACACCAACAATGTACATAGTACGCCCGTGGTTGTTTTTAATGACATTGAAGATTATAGAGTTAGTTTTAAATGTTGTTTTTTTACTATTTATTTTTTGCATTGACCTCGGTTGCCGTGGTGACGGTTTAAGACCGGAAGTGGTCCCGTGCAACAGAAACATCTTTAGAAACATGGCATATCCTGCTGTATCTTATTTTATCTTATTTATATTTTTATTTCTATTTCTCTGTTTTAATTGACTGTTTTTACTGTTTTTAATTGTGTCTTGCTGTTTTAATGTGTATATAAAGCACTTTGAATTACCTTGTGTTGAATTGTGCTATACAAATAAACTTGCCTTGCCTTGCCTTCATTATTAGTATTCAATGTCTAGTTCAGAAGGAACCATACATACAGAAAACAGCAAAACTGACAACACTCATTTCAAATGTTTCACTTCCGGTTCATTTTTTCTTTCTATTTAAAAAAAAAAAATTAAAATTGGATATAAAACACACCAACAATGTACATAGTACGTCCGTGGTTGTTTTTAATGGCTTTAAAGATTATAGAGTTAGTTATAAATGTTGTTTTTTTTACTATTTATTTTTTGCATTGACCTCGGTTGCCGTGGTGACGGTTTAAGACCGGAAGTGGTCCCTTGCAACAGAAACATCTTTAGAAACATGGCATATCCTGCTGTATCTTATTTTATCTTATTTCTATTTTTATTTTTATTAAAATTGGACAAAAAACACACCAACAATGTACATAGTACGCCCGTGGTTGTTTTTAATGGCTTTGAAGATTATTGAGTTAGTTTTAAATGTTGTTTTTTTACTATTTATTTTTTGCATTGACCTCGGTTGCCGTGGTGACGGTTTAAGACCGGAAGTGGTCCTGTGCAACAGAAACATCTCTAGAAACATGGCAGTGCAAAGCTGGATTGATACCCTGAAATCATCAAAGAAAACAGCTTTGATACACGACGGTGAGTAAATTACAAAGAAGAACAATGAATTATTAAAATAGAAACGTTTTCTTTGGTCAACTCGCCAGCATACGTATCGTTTAGTAGTCATTTCTAACCAACTAGCTAGCTTTCTAGCTAGCATTAATGTTGCCAGCTAACAAGCAGGTGGCACAACTGATCCTGTAACGCAGTAGTTCTCAACCTTTTTGAGTCGGGACCCCCAATTTAACATGCATGTTGTCCGCGACCCCCGCTCACTGAACACAATCTCACATGCACAATTCAGATCACACAAAAAGAAACAAAATGACCTAAAAAAGGAAACAAAATGACCACAAAATGACCAAAAATGACACAAAATGACCCAAAAAAGAAACAAAATAACCAAAAAAAGACACAAAATGACCAAAAAAGAAACAAAATGACCAAAAATGACACAAATGACCCAAAAAAGAAACAAAATAACCAAAAAAAGACACAAAATGACCCAAAAAAGAAACAAAATGACCAAAAATGACACAAAATGACCCAAAAAAGAAACAAAATAACCAAAAAAAGACACAAAATGACCCAAAAAAGAAACAAAATAACCAAAAAAAGACACAAAATGACCCAAAAAAAGAAACAAAATAACCAAAACAGTCACAAATGGACGACAAAATGATAAAAAAAAGACACAAAATGACCAAAAAAGACACAAATTGACCACAAAATTATAAAAAAAAAAAAAAACACACACACACAAAAAAAGACACAAAATGACCAAAAAAGACACAAATTGACAAAAAAAACACACAAAATGACCAACAAAAAAAGACATTAAGTGACCAAAAAGACTAAAACACATTAACACATGAACACTTTAACACAGTGGAGACAGAGCTGACTTCCAAAATGATATGGCGACCCCCAGAAATCATCTCGCGACCCCAATTGGTGTCCCGACCCCAAGGTTGAGAATAGCTGCTGTAACGAATAACGCAGTTAAACACATCCTATAAAAGATCAGTCCATCACCGCACAGCACAATTTTCATAAAGTTTACATTGTGACTCACTGCTCTATGATTGTCTTTGCAAACGACTCTATGGAGTCTTGGGCTATTTTGTCCATTTTTTAATCCTTTTCATCCTGCCTGTATACACCACTTAAAAATGTTCAAATGCCATGTTGGTATATCTTTTTTTATTTTTTATTTTTTTTATTTAACCTTTATTTAACCAGGGAATATCCCATTGAGATTTTTCAAGGGAGCCTTTTTCAGCACAACCTCACCTATATGACCTAATAATAATTTATTTTTTATCCTGACTTACTGGATCAACATTTTGAACCAAAAAGAAACAAAGAAAAACCTGTCTGACTGTATTTCATTAGTGTCTTGTGTGTTTAGCGTAACAATTTTGGTCATTTTGTGTATTCTATAATCATTTTGTGTCCTTTTTTTGGTAATTTTGTGGTTTTTTTAGTCCTTTAGTCGAACATAAAATGTGATTTAGAATCTTTTTTTTACTTTCAAAAAACTATCATGCTCAATAAAGAATTGTAAATGTTGCAAATGTGAACAAAGGTTGCAAATATAACAGATAAGGGGGTTACATCCAGTTCTATTATTTTATACAAAAAATATTTGACCCTGACTCCAGTTATAATTGGTATATCATCATCAAACTGAAACTGGCCTCATGGAGTTTACAGCCAGAACTTTAGAAGTATGCTGCTGCTTTGTTTTATAGTCTGGATGTGATGAAGAAGTCTGAATGCTTTACAATAAATTGGATTGGATTGGGTTAGTACTGGAACTAGTTGGCTTGTTTGCGCTAAACTAGGACTATATTTCAGTACTCTGTTTTTTGTGCGTGTATCTAGTTTGTTTGATAAATCTTTACATATTCTGCCTCCAGGAAAAAGGAAGATACACTACCTCTTTACAGATGGCAAAGAAATGGCTGAGGAGTATGACTTGAAAACAGATGAACTCATTGGTAAGCAAGTAGTCTCGAGGTTCACGCTTCCTTGCTGGTATTCTCAATTTAAATGGCACAAGTTGATGTATCTAATAAAAACGTTTTCGTAAAAACTTTTCAGTACGAAAGTGGCGTCATAAAAGCACACTTGGAGCCCAGGGCCAATGGCAGGTAGAGGTCGGGGAGCCACTGGCAGCTCCTGTCATTTCTTCAGACTCGGAGGTGATCAAGGAGAACTGCTCCAATGTGGGTTTGCATTTACACTCTCTAAGACAGTAGTTCTCAACCTTTTTGAGTCGCGACCCCCAATTTAACGTGCATGTTGTCCGCGACCCCCGCACACTGAACAGAATCTCACGCGCAGTTCAGATCATACAAACTCAGTTGATGCGACGAATTTTGGACAAATAATGAAGCAGACAACAACTAAAACATCTCTCTGTCTGTGCATTTATACATTATATTTTATTTATTTATAGATTTTATGACACAAAATGATCAGAAAGAGACACAAAATGACCACAAAAAGACACAAATTGACCAAAAAAGACACAAAATGGCCAAAAAAAAGACACAAAATGGCCAAAAAACAAACAAAATGACCAAAAAAGACACAAAGTGACCACAAAATGATCAAAAAAGACACAAAATGGTCAAAAAAGACACAAAATGGCCAAAAAAGACACAAAATGACCAAAAAGAGACACAAATTTACCACAAAATGACTAAAAAAACACAAAATTATTAAAAAAAAGACACAAAATGACCAAAAAAAGGAAACAAAATGACCAAACATGACACAAATTGACCACAAAATTATCAAAAAAAGACACAAAATGACAAGAAAAACCCCACAAAATGAGCAAAAAAAAGACATTACATGACCAAAAAGACTAAAACACATGAACACTTTAACACAGTGGAGACAGAGCTGACTTCCAAAATGATTTGGCGACCCCCAGAAATCATCTCGTGACCCCAATTGGGGTCCCGACCCCAAGGTTGAGAACAGCTGCTCTAAGACATATAATCACAGTGGAATCACTTGAGTTCCTCATGTGCATTTTTGTTTGTTTTTAATCAGCTTTGATTTCTGTCAGAGAAAACACCAGTAAAAGTCATGTCTGTAGAATGGATTTGAATGTTTGTGTTTCCACAGCCTGTATTCATGCGTAGAGACACAAAGAGCAGCTTCCAGTGGAGGATCCGCAACCTTCCCTATCCCAGAGACGTCTTCAGTGTTTCTGTGGAGCCATCTGACAGATGCATCATCATAAAAACCTCAAACAAAAAGTAAACATACATTTTCCCTGACCATCTTCTCATTCCTGTGTTGTGCACCTATTGCATGTAGTTCTTGTGTCCTCCCTATAGATGGCACTGTTTACAATCCATTTGTCTACACAGTGGTGTTATAAACCTATGACATGCTCTCCTTGTCTTCCAGGTATTATAAGAAGTTCAGTATAACTGATTTAGATCGCAGTCAGCTGCCGCTGGACAACTCCGCACTCAGCTTCACTCACGCCAACAACACTTTAATTGTCAGCGTAAGTCCTACACAACAATGACAAATAAATCAATCTGTACCACTTATGTTACCCAATACTTTAATATAACTTATTGATATTACTTTAACTAAGCTTGTTAACAATTCTTAGTATTGTATTATAACCTCAAATGTTAAGTGCAGTAGTGAAAGTTCTCAAATCGGAATAATTAATTATCTTAAAAAAGCTTAAAACATTTTTTTTTTTAATTTTAAAAGTCATCTTAAAACCTATTTTTATTCCTTGGCTTTTAACCACGCATGAGACTCTGCTCTTGTTTTTAGTGTTTTTATGGTCTGCTTTTATTTATTGTTTTTCATATTGTTTTAAAAAGCAATGAATCTATGTATTTTAGTGTTTATTCCTGTTTTATTTATTTTATTGTCTCTTGTTCTGTTTGTTTATGTACAGCACTTTGTTGCGGCTGTGGTTGTTTTAAAGTGCTTTACAAATAAAGTTGAGTTGAGAAAAGAAAAAAAAAACTTTTTAATTAAAACATTTTATGCAAATCATGAGGAATCAATACTTTTTTTTTAATTAGATGTTCTACTGTCCTGGTACCTGTGCACCTGTTGCTTTTTTGACCATACAACAATATTTTTTATGCCTGTAATAAATGCTCTTTTTGTAATATTTGCTTCATATTTTTACTCTCTGGGGCTAGGGAGAATGTTGAAGTAATTATTTTTTTTCACTCTTGTCTAGTACCAGAAACCCAAGGAGACCTTAACCCTTGAACAGGAGCTACTGAAGGAGCTGAAGAAACTGAAGGGGACCGGCGAAGGGGACGTCGACTGCAAAACCCAGTGAATCCGGACTGTGGGAGCGAGAGGCTGATTCTGCGTTGCATTTAAAGCAGAACCTCACTACGTCATTTTCCAGTCACATGTGAGCCCACGTTTATTTTTCTCTCTTGGATCCCTTCATTAAGAAGACCTTTGCACAGTGCCTTGTCAATGGTTTAAAGCTTCTTATTGTGTTTACTAATTGGGGTTCATTTATCAGAGATTTTAGTGTTGAAAGCTGCAATTTATATTTGATACCGATACCAAAATAAATAACACATGATGTGGATAACAAACAGACTTATCAACTTTGTTTTTATTTCTGCAAAAAAAATATTTAATTATCAGTTTCATTGTATCACAACAGTGTCTATTTTTGCTTCTTGTTACCAAACCTACTAGGGAGAAAAAAATTTTGATGGGGGTCACATAACCTACCACCCTTCTTTCATTGATGTCCTTGTAAAACACTCAAAACACACAATGCCTCATCCCTGTTCGTTCCGGGGTCACTGTTACGAGCACATCCCATTTGTGTTAACTGAATACCCTCATGTTCCTTGCATGTAGTGGGCCACCCTGAAAGCCATTACTGAAACTCTGGACAGCAAGCAAAGCTAGTGTTACTGTTTCCCTTTACAACACAGGGTCACTCTGACTCTGGGCTCTCCAGCTAAAACTACACACACACAAGTTAGAACTATGTGCAACTGTTGCAGGGCTTTGGTCCAAACGGATTTGATATTATTCTCTAAGAAGAAGAAGAATTATAAAGATGATATTTCACCACTTTGGGTTTTTGAATTCTACACACACTACTGGTCAAAAGTTTTAGAACACACCAACTTTTCCAGAATTTAATTGAAAATGATGCAGTTTAATGTCTCAGTGTACTCTGAAATTAATGCACATTTGCAACATTTAAAATTCTTTATTGAGCATGATAGTGTTTTGAAAGTAAAAAAAAGATTCAAAATCACATTTTATGTTGGACTAAAGGACTAAAAAAAGACACAAAATGACCAAAAAAGACACAAAATGACCAAAAAAAGACACAAAATGACTAAAAAAAGACACAAAATTACCAAAAAAGGACAGAAAATGACTAAAAAAAGACACAAAATGACCAAAAAAAGACACAAAATGACTTACAAAGACATGAAAAGAATTCAAAAATGGACAAAATAGCCCAAGACTCCATAGAGTTAAGTTGTTAACCCATTTCTTGTTCCCTGAAAAAGGCCTACTTGTATAATTCTGAAATGTACATTATTTTTCAGTTTTGGTTAAGCTTACCTTTTTTTATTTACCTCTGGCAGTTCACCACTTACCTTTGTACCCTTTCAAGCTGTTCATTTGACTTGAACTGCTTGAATTTCAATGGAAATGGAAAAATTGGGGTGTTCTAAAACTTTTGACCGGTAGTGTATATATGACAAGTACAGAAGGAAGAGATTTGCATACAGTCATGCTTCAAAATGAGTCAATTTAAAAAAAAAAACACTGTCCAGTCAGAAATACTTAGACAGTGGAAAAAAAATAGCAGTGTCCTTTAAAAAGAGACAATGGCATTTAAATATAGCTTGTGATTCCTTGCATTTTTTAACACTTGTCCAAACCCAGAGAGCAAGATAAAACCACAGGTTTCTCTCACCATTGTGCTTTGTCTTCTTCCAGATGGAAAGAACAGGAAGACAAGAAAACTTTCTGAACCCAGCCTGTCTTGTTGTTTTGCAAATTCTTCTGAGGGACTTTATTTTTTTTAACCCTATAAAGCCTGAACCATTAAATAATTGCCAGAAAATTCTTCTTTTTTTTAAACTGGAGTGTTTATTGAACCTGCTGACAGATAATTTAAAAAAAATCCAAAAACAATAGGGATATATGATTCTAATTTGTATCATATTTGATACATCAGTTCTTTTTGTGCAATTTGTTGCTCACAGTTTGTTTTTCTTGAACTAACAAAAACATATAAAACCCAACATTTTTAACCTTTTAAGGCTTTACTTTCTTTTAACATTTTCCTCAAACATGCAAAATATTTTTTTCCATATAACACAACATCATACATCTGCTGATATGAAGTTTTCACGCAGCAATGACTGATCCACCAGTGGAACCTGCATATAATTTTTGCTATATCTTGTATTTTTGTGCAATTTGTTGCTCAGTTTTTTTTTCTTCAACACATGTATACATCAGGTTTTTCAGGAAAATAATATCACACTGATGATGTATAGGTCTCAAAAACTTGTGTATCAAATATGATACACTTGGCTTTATAGGGTTAAAGTTTGACAAAAATGCATTTATACATACTTGATTAGGTATTGTTTGTCTTTGTGGTTTTAACCCTTTGATGCACAACATATAAACACCTTCTAATGCACAACATGGGTCAAAAATGTAATTTCATGCTGGCTGTGTGTTTGAATATCTTTCTTTTTTTTAAATTACAACAGATCATTATATCCATTTTTCCTTTCATACTTTATGTAGAAAAATAGTTTTTGTATTATTACAAGCTTGTGCATTAGAAGTGTAGTGATACAAAAATGATTTTTATTCAAAAAGTAAGAAATGAAAACATAAAATTAGGATGTATGATGAGCAAAAACAAGCTAATTAAGGAAAACCTGGAATACTGAAATTGAATTAATTTATTGCAACGATATGGAATATAAAAACTTAGTCGGGTCACTTTAGACCAGGGGTCTCAAAGTCGCGGCCCGCGGGCCAATTGTGGCCCTCGTGACGATATTTTGTGGCCCTCACCTTGATATGAAAGTTTAATGTGAGTTTTATATGAATGGCACTTTACCGTGTTGTGTGTGGAATGTTATGTAATGTAATTTTGTGTCTTTTTTTTTGTAATTTTGTGTCTTTTTTATTATTATTATTATTTTTAATTTTGTGTCTTTTTCTAATAATTTTGTGTCTTTTTTTTTAGTAATTAAGTGTATTTTGGGGGTCATTTTGTGTCTTTTTTTAAAGTAATTTAGTGTTTTTTCAGTCATTTTGTGTCTTTTTTGGGGTCATTTCCTGTCTTTTTAAGTAATTTAGTTTTTTTTCTGTCATTTTGTGTCTTTTTTTTTTGTAATTTTGTGTCTTTTTTTTTTGGGTCATTTTGATACTGCCTCCAGCGGCCCCCAGGTAATTTGAGTTTGAGACCCCTGCTTTAGACCCATGTTGTGCATCAAAGGGTTAAAAGGTATGTGTTGATATTACTTTAACCCTATAAAGCCTGAACCATGAAATAATTGCCAGAAAATTCAATTTTTTTTAAAACCGATTGCTTATTAACTTGCTGACGAATTTTAAAAAATAAATAAATTGCATATATGAATTCTAATTTGTATCATATTTGATACATCAGGTCTTTTTGTGCAATTTGTTGCTCACAGTTTGTTTTTCTTGAACTAACAAAAACATCAAACAACAACATTTTTAACTTTTCCTTTTTCCTCAAACATGCAAAATACATATTTTTTCCATATAACACAACATCATACATCTGCTGATATGAAGTTTTTTAATGCAGCGATGACTGATTCATTTGTGGAACCTGCATATCATTTTTGCTACATCTGGTATTTTTGTGCAATTTGTTGCTCAGTTTGTTTATCTTCAACACATTTATACATCAGGTTTTTGATGATGTAGAGGTCTCAAAAATAACTGTATCTAATATGAGACGCTTGGCTTTATAGGGTTAATATATCATGTAAGATCTGTTATGCAGATGCCCTAAATACCAAAGATACATTCTGACATCTTCTTTAGTTTAACGCTTTACAATCTTCACAGCTCTCGCCGCTGTCAAAACAAATTCCCGCGGCAGCAAACAGCAACTAACAAATTGGACATCCAGCTCCTGCAGTGTGAGAGCTGTTCAGGGTCTTCTTCCTCCCCTGTCGTTTGGCCTCTGATGGTCATGCTCAACTGCTTCTGGGAAGAGGGTTTCTTTTCTGCCTCCCTTTCATTCCCGAATGCCTCTTCCCAGCCATTCCCCCTCTTTCAGCCGATGCCACATTTTGCCACACAGGCCCCGATGCTTTTTCTGCAACCCTTCAACTCCCTCTCCGCAAACCTCCCCCTCCAGCCCTTTACCCCTCCCTGTGTGACTGGCTTCTTTTTGATAACTGACCCCTCCTCGTGTTATTATTCGAACCCACTATTGTATAACATGCCCTTTTATATGAGGTTTCACAAAGGGCCCATTTGATCAGAGGGTTACGGTGTGCGATCGTGAGAAATGCAACTACATGGTGGTAACCTTTGTTTGGGCCAAAATGGTGGGCTGACCTCATCGCTTTTAATGCATAGCTCGGGCCATTCAGGCCCAAGTCTCACTTGCTGAGCACATTGAATTCAGTAGCCTGTCACAGATATTGCCCCTCAGTTATCTGGGTCTCCAGCTTGAAGGAGAAGAAGAAGGAAAAAAAAAAAAACAACAGTTTTTGTGAGCGCAACCAACAATGTCTGCTGGCTCTCCGTCCCAAAACAAGCACACGAGAGAAAAAGCAGCTTGTGAACTGATTCTTTAGTGGTTTTAATATACACTCTACAATAAATATTTCCATCATTTCACGTCATTTACATTTTTACAGTAAAAATATATTCATATATGTAGAAAAAAAAAAAAAACAGGTTAAAAAAAATCTCCAGAATGGCCTCCTAAAGGCAGGATAGCATGTCGACTGAGACTCAGATGCTGTAACCACAAGAAAACCCACAGATAGCTGCCGTGTCTAGCTTCATTGTACTCATTTCTCCATTAAACATTCTTTGTTGCCATTTGTTGTTGTCTTTCCAACCTGGTCTCACAGAAATCCGTGAAATAGCCACGGAATCGCTCAAATTTCCGTGAAACTGACACGGATTTCGCTACAATGCAAGTTAATGACATATGTCATATTTTTCTGGCGAGATCTTCACCACAAAGTGATTATGTACATTCACTGAGTGAATATTTAGAAAATAAAACATATATTTCTCGCTAGAAATGTGATCAAAATCCATTTTTATGCAGAAACTAAGTCAAAATATTGATTTTTTTCACTAAAAATGAGAGAACTGTCCGCCATGTTTTTTGTTCTGACCGCCAGAACCTTGAAAGTCACGTGACTTGAAACAAACCAATAGGAAAACTTATTAACTGTCTTTAACTTGCATTGTAGCGAAATCCGTGTCAGTTTCACGGAAATTTGAGTTCTCTCATTTTTAGTGAAAAATCAATATTTTGACTTAGTTTCTGCATAAAAATGGATTTTGATCACATTTATAGCAAGAAATATATGTTTTATTTTCTAAATATTAACTCAGTGAATGTACATAATCACTTTGTATGTTGGAATAGTCACGGGATATGACTGTCATTAACTTGCATTGTAGCGAAATCCATGTCAGTTTCACGGAAATTTGAGCGATTCCGTGACTATTCCACGGATTTTGAGTTAAGCGAAATCCGTGGCTATTCCACGGATTTCTGTGAGACCAGGTTGTTGTCTTTCATGACGATATTGTCGAGCTCTTAACTGCCCCCCCCCCCCCCCCCCCCCCCGATTTAATAAGTAAAGATCCTGTCCTATAAAGTCTGTCTGAATTGGAAATAACTAGCAGATTAGATAGTCAATGGTTACATACAATCCAGTACAAAGAATTACACAAAGTCCACAAAATGAGGCAAAAAGTGTATGGGCACTTGACTGTAAAAGTTAATTTCTCTGGGAGCACTTGTTGTTTTCCCTTGTAGTGGTTCTTGTGTGCTGGTTCGTCCACAGTTCTCCCTCAGTGGTTCCAGTCCTCAGCGGCCCCCTGAGCGCTGCTGATGGGAATGTTTAGTCCGCTTGCTCAAAGGGTGCGCGGGGACACGGAGAGGAAGGACATCAAACGGTCTCTTCTCGCTCAGCAAGTGCCCCCTGGGTAGACGCTTCATGAAGTGGGCCTCCCTCTGGTGCTGCTTGGTCTTGGAGGCCTTCCTGGGACGGCCCTTGCGTGTGAAAGCCATGTACCAGCCCTCGTACTTGGCGTTCTGCAGCGCCGTGTAGTTGTTTTCCAGAACGATCTCAGTGAAGATGCAGTCTTTGCCTCGACCTTTCCGCTGGGAGAGAGAAAAAAAAAAGGGGGGAGAAGTTGAGGTATGTTGGACAATCTCCAAGTAGCGGAAACATCGTCTTTATTTTCCAGACAATCAAATACATTTTGGAGCCTTGAGACGGCTGCTCAGACAAACTCCAAATCAAATTTGTTCTGACTTCAAAAGGAAATCTCAACAATGTGTCGCCATAAGCTGCAAATCTGGAATAACAGTTCCAAGAAACAAACAAACTTCAAGATGTTGCTGCGTTTATATGCAGCCACAGAACTATGAATTCCAGATTACCTTGCCGATCAGCTTCCCCCTCTTGTTCATGCATATGTAGTATCCTGTCTTCACCCCTTTAATGCGGACACGACTTCCAAAAGAGTCCGTCTCCACCTCCAATTTAGCTGCACAGACAAAACGGGTCACAAGTAATGAGATGACACAGTTGTGACAGGGTGCAGGCGTGCAGATTATGATGTTACAGAGTGTGAGACAAATGTATTCTTTATGCATGCTGGAGACGGTTAGAAACTGGAATTACATCACGTCATCATTTCAGTGGCGGTTCTACACAGGGGCCTCCAGGGGCCACTGCCCCTGTGTAGAAGCCCTTGGCCCCTGCTGTGGCCCCTGTGTCAAATTAATAATTAAATGATCAATTTATAACGATGAGCGACGGAACAATTCTTACCTATTTTTTGTTCAAACAATATCTCATTGTACACAAAAGGAACCCATAATGTGTACATTGTTTAATAGTTTAATTGTGCAATAAAAACTAAATATAAAGATCATTCTCACTGCACTGCACTTTCAAAAAAAAAAAAAAGTAATTGTGCACAAAAATGAGAAATGTCACTGTCGTACAAAAATAATTGATAGTGTTGGTAAGTCTCATTGCTTCAATCAATGTAGTTCTTCCAAATATGAGACTTTTAGCTAAAATAAAGGTTTTGAATGCTTAAATATCATTTTTCATGATCATTTTTGTTGTGTCTTTTTTAGTTATTTTGTCTTTTTTTGTCATTTTGTGTCTTTTTTTGTCATTGGTGTCATTTATGTGTCTTTTTTGTGTCTGTTTTAGTTATTTTGTGTGTTTTTTTGTCATTTTTATGTCTTCTGTGGGTTTTTTTTTGTTATTCTGTCTTTTTTTGGTCATTTTGTGTCTTTTTTGGTCATTGGTGTCATTTATGTGTCTTTTTTGTGTCTGTTTTAGTTATTTTGTGTGTTTTTTTTGTCATTTTTATGTCTTCTGTTGTTTTTTTTTTGTTATTCTGTCTTCTCATTTTGTGTCTTTTTTTGTCATTTTTATGTCTTCTGTTGTTTTTTTTTTGTTATTCTGTCTTCTCATTTTGTGTCTTTTTTTGGTCATTTTGTGTCTTTTTTGGTCATTTTGTGTCTTTTTCAAGACATTCAAAGATTTTGAATGCTTAAATATCATCTTTGCCATTTTTTCATGTGCTAATGTGCCACTCTGATTAAACACTGGCCCCTCCTTGGCCCCCACAGGAAAATTGGTCTAGAACCGCCACTGCATCATCTAATGGTTTTAAAACGATCATGAGCAGCGAACCAGAATCATGAAGATGACAAATAAATTCCCTCTTAACCCTTTTATGGTCCAGTAGCCAGCCGCCTTTAACAAAGCATGGGAGCGCTCCAAAATCGCAGCAAATGATAGTGATTTTGCACGACGCGATTGTTGTCGAACGTCTGTAAATGCTGTGCTGTGATGCAGCTCAGACTGATGACCGGTGGGGATAAAGGAGAGTGAGAATACTGCGGTCAGGGACACAGCCACAAGCACAGAGCAGCGGTCAGATTTGGGCTGGTTACAAGAGTGACACCCACTTAGGATGTGTAGCCAATGTGTGCATGACTGACTCTCTTTCCTCTGTGTGTGTGTGTGTGTGTGTGTAGGCCGAGAAAAATCTAAAAGACAAAAGAGCACACAGGAGAGGCAAGGAGAGGAAAAGGTATAAAGTGAAGATGCTGACTTCACCGCTCCTTATAAATTGAGTCATACATTGAGTTGTAAAGCAATGAAAATTCCTCATAAAATGTGCCTCCAAAAAAGCAGGCAGCAGGCAAGAGAATCTGGTTGGTGGCTGTGGTGGAAAGATGGCGAGGAACACCAAAAACCCTTCGGTGACAGGATTTCTGCTCCCTTTTTTTAAGTTTTTAAGATGGTTTTTCCCTGCTGGAATCAAAGAGTCTCTCCCTCAAGTCCATCATAACAGGTGTCAAGGACTTTATACACTACCAACCCACTAGAGAAATAATAAATCATCTTCATGAGACCATAAAAGATGGCAACACAGATGCCACTAACTATGTTTACAATTGCTACTACTGTTGCTCCTGGCTCCAGCGTTTTCCTCCAGGCTGCCAAAGAATACATAAGTTATACTGCTTTTCAACACCGCCCCGCGCACCATTGGATTTAAACAATTCCCGTGTTCGTAACGTGAACATGTTTCCAATTTTATTGTTTTCCCGAGGTTAAAAAGCATTGAAATGTAAGAAAAGATGGCCTCTAGCTGTCAGCGGGTATGATAGATCTGGCTATAACACACCAGGGCAAGAAAAGTTTCTTCTTCATTTCAGAGACTATAAAAAAGAAAAAAGCTCTCTCCATGAATAGATAAACATATGTGGACATTTGTTTGGCTATTTTACAATATAACTATGTTTAATATGTAATTATATGCCAACTCGGGTGAGAGTTTTGCTAGGCTATTTAGCTTAATATTCAAAAGTGAATTACTCTTGTAATATCTTGCATATTTCCCTTGTAAATTGACTTTACTGCCCTTGTCATGCTGTTAGGTGAGACATATACTTTATTAACCTGAATAGATAAACACATGGATATTTGTTTAGCTGTTTTATAATATAACTATGTTTAATTATGCAGTTAACACCATCTCAGGTGAGAGTTGTTATTTCGCGTTATTTTGAATATGTATTTAGTAAATTGACAGCTGCTTTTGTCATGAAGCTTATGAAGACCTACACCTGTTTAATTGATTTAGAATTATGTTTTTGTAATTATAAACTGTGTTATTAAGCCTGAATAGATTAACATGTGGGTGTGTTAAGCTGTTCAAATGAAATTATGTTTAAATATGTTATGATATCCCACTTCAGGTATGAGTTTTGTTAGGCTATTTAGCAAAGTGTTCAAAAGCTAATTAAACTGCATATTCTCGCGATGTTTTGAAAATGTATCTCATAATTCTCGCCATTCTGCTGTCGCTTACTGAGACCTTTAATTGTTAAATAGACACTTAATTGTTGTTTTTGCAATTTTACGTTTAATTAGCTTTATAATTAATTTCTATCACACTTCCTCCATGTTTTTCTTCTTCTTCTTCTTCTTCTTTTTTCAACTTTATTAAAGCAACATGGTACAATACACCAACAAAACGCCAAAGTTTTTATAGCTTTCATGTTGGTAGATTTCTTAAAAGCCTTAATATATTGTTTGATTTTATTTCCAAAGACAAGAAAGAGAGGTTTTTGATTAACGTAACAACATTTATGGATATGCCATTTGGCTAACTGCATCATGAGATTGATGATATAGTGTTGTTTTTCGCAAAAACAATACTATATCATATATATACATGTTTTTTTGCAAAAGGAAAGTCAGTGAAACCAAACAGTTTATGTTCAAGGCACAGGGACAAATGAGGTTCAATCGAAAAAGAAATCAGGTTATAATAAATATCTTCCCATAATTTAGTTGAGAAAGGGCAAAATAAATGAAAAACATCTTCAGGGTGTCCTTCACAGAAAGAGCAGTTTAAATCTATGTCTTTCTTAAATCGTTGTAAAAAAGAAAAAAAAACTTTAGATGGGTAAAAAAATTCTGTGAATTATCTTAAAAGATACTTCTTTAACCTTATTATTGATTACATCTAGCAGGTAAATTCCAGATCTTTTTCCAGTTAAGGTTATTAATAAGGTTATTCCAATATTCCATATGGAGTTGATCCATGTTTTTCTTCTTACCGTGCACCGCTCCGTCGTCCCCGTTGGCGTTGACCCTCTTGTTGGCCAGGACCTGGACGTGCTTCCCGCTGGTGCGGCTGTACAGCTGGTAGGTTCGTGTCAACCTGCGGCTCGTCCGGTCCGACAGCCGGCTCTGCTCGGTGACATGCTGCTTGAAATTAGGAGGCGACTGCACAGTGTTCTGTCGGACAATAGAAAACACATGTCATGAAATATGAAATTGCTTTTTAATGTTTTGTTTTTTTTGTTTTACTTTGCAAAACTCATGAAAACCTGAAAAAAGTCTGCAGAGTGAAACTTGCCAGTCAAACAGCCGAGGCCCACAGTTCATTATGTCATTCATCACACTTAAATCAAACATCCTGCTTTGGCTTCTTTCATTTATTTCTACGTGAACAGTATCTTTTTTTTTTTTTTAGAGATGCTTTCAATGACCCTCGGGGGGATGACATTTCCCCCTGATAGGTTTTTTTTTTTTTTTTTTTTCTTTACCACCGATGATCTTTCACCCCTTCTTGACTTCTTTTTTCTCAATTCAGCCGTTCTCCATCCACATGTGTTTTAACAATTACTTTTTAGGCTGGAGCTTACCTCTTTTCAAGATGTTTGAATTGTTGCCAATTGCCATAGCACTCATAATAAAATGTTTTCATTGTTATTGCAGCCTATTGCAGATGTAGAGACGCTGAACTATAATCCTCTTAGCACGGCGCCTGCATACCTGTTAAGTTTTACCTACTTAATTATAGAACTTTACGCAACATTAATGATTTTTATTGAAGTGAAAATGTGCGTTACCTGTGCGTAAAAGCAAAGCGCCGTGAACTGAAGTAACCTGTGGGAAAAGAGTGAAAGAAATATTAGTTATAAGATCTAACCTGTTGCTCGAATTCAATAAGAGGTAACTATATTATCTTTACATGGTTTTACTTACAGATAACCTAACCTCGATGTTCTCAGCCTCATCTTGTAATAGTTCAAATATTGCTTCATGAATACTCCACTGTTTCGCTGCTGGAAGCTCTCGGAAATAAAGTTCCTCCTGATGGGGATTTCAGCTCACTTTTATCCCCCTCTTGTGACACATAGAAGGTGAAAGCCGTGACAATTAAGAGATCCAAAAACTGTCAGGGTCCCATGCAGATACAGGATCCACTCTCCTCCGCTTTACAGAAATATTAAAAAAAGTCCAGAAGAGTTTAAAGGCGCTGTGGTGCCAATCCAAACTAAAAGTCCGGAGAAAAAAGCGTCGCTGTCACCAAAACCACCTCCATCACACACATCCTCTCTGTGTCAGTCACTCCTGCAGCAAGGAAGCTCTTGATTCAAGTCGAAATAAATCCTCTCTGACAGTCTTTGACAGAGCTGTGGCGATTATTTTTACGCACGGGTCTTTTTACGCATCGGTGGTCAGATGCGCGCTGTGGATTTCCTGAAAAAATGACAATCTAAATAAAATAATAAAAAGGTTTGAATGAATCCCACGACAACCAACACGACTTTACTGGTCTGTCGTGCAGTTCCAGCAGCGATGCTCCAGCTGTCCCCGCTATAAGATGCACAGATAGTAAAAGTCCAACGTCAAGCTTCCTCCCACACGTGTGTTTCTTGTGGTCGCCTCCAGTCCACATACAGCATCTGTCTCCCTCTACATTTAAATACTTTAACTTGCGGGAAAGTCAATATCCTCGGCGAGAGCAGGCGGAGCATTCGAGCCGGAGCCAATTTGAAACTGAATACTTATTAAAACACTTTGCCTGCACCTATTTGCTCACAAATCCACAAGCACAGAATCCATCAATAGCTTGAATGTATAGAATTAACCAATAAGAACCCAGACCCAGTTATCCATAAAGGAAAGTTATGGGGCATATATCACATTTATTTTGGGGTTTTTTTTTGTGTCTTTTAAGTAATTTAGTCATTTTTTTCCAGTCATTTTGTGTCTTTTTTGGTCATTTTGTGTCTCTTTTTAGTAATTTTGTGTCTTTTTTGTGTCTTTTTTAAGTTATTTAGTTTTTTCCTGTCATTTTGTGTCCTTTTTTTTTTTTAGTAATTTAGTGTTTTTTCAGTCATTTTGTGTCTTTTTTGGTCATTTTGTGTCTCTTTTTAGTAATTTTGTGTCTTTTTTGTGTCTTTTTTAAGTTATTTAGTTTTTTCCTGTCATTTTGTGTCCTTTTTTTTTTAGTAATTTTGTGTTTTTTCAGTCATTTTGTGTCTTTTTTGGTCATTTTGTGTCTCTTTTTAGTAATTATGTGTCTTTTTTGTGTCTTTTTTTAAGTTATTTAGTTTTTTCCTGTCATTTTGTGTCCTTTTTTTTTTTAGTAATTTTGTGTCTTTTTTGGTCATTTTGTGTCTCTTTTTAGTAATTATGTGTCTTTTTTGTGTCTTTTTTTAAGTTATTTAGTTTTTTCCTGTCATTTTGTGTCCTTTTTTTTTTTAGTAATTTTGTGTCTTTTTTGGTCATTTTGTGTCTCTTTTTAGTAATTTTGTGTCTTTTTTGTGTCTTTTTTAAGTTATTTAGTTTTTTCCTGTCATTTTGTGTCCTTTTTTTTTTAGTAATTTTGTGTCTTTTTTGGTCATTTTGTGTCTTTTTAAGTCATTTTTTCTGTCTTTTTTAAGAAATTTAGATTTTTTGGTCATTTTAATACTGCCTCCAGCGGCCCCCAGGTATTTTGAGTTTGAGACCCCTGCTCTAGAATATTTAGTGTTTGTTACATGGGTGTCACCGTGGGTTCTTATGGGTTAAACAATATGAAAAAATATAAAGTATCATGAAGAGATGGGCTTATTTATGGGTTAGACCTAAATAAAAACTAATATGAGCCTGTCTTCCAAAAATATTTTAACTAAGCATTTAATCACAATCACACTCACTAATCTAATTCATGCATATGTCATATTACTGTGTTTTTATCCATGTAAAATCACACTTAGTTTTCTACAAGCAGAAATGTCCACATGGAAAAATTCCCTGGCATGTACTTAAGAAAATCTACAGTTACATTAACTTATTCCCTGGCTGCAGGTTAGAGGTTGTTTGGTGGTCCCTCAGGACAGACCTTGATGTACTTTTTCATCCTACATATGTAAGTAATATGTATTCCATGTGAACACATGACACAGAATGGTTTTCACATAACATCTAAAGCCTTTGCCCTGGATACAAATGCTCTCTCGCTCACAATCACTCTTCCATAACTTTTTCTCAAACCTGGTTTGATTTTCAAAAGTGTGTCCCGGGCCCAGCTCTGCTACTTTCACAGCATGGCTTCATACACTACATCATGCAATTATATTGTAATTATTCTTTGTGACAACAAAGCGGCAGGGTTTCCTTCAAGGGAACTTGACTGTTACACTCTTGTCTGATAGGGAAGAAAGGGGGGCGGTGGTAACACGGGACACTTTGACCTCTGCCTGTCAGGAACTAACTCTTAACTTGATCAATTGGGTAGATGCCTTTTTCAATCCAACACATGAAGAAAATCGCTGTGAATAAAGATTCTCAAGTAGTTTATTTCCCTCTCCAAATTAAGTACACTACCGGTCAAAAGTTTTAGAACACCCCAATTTTTCCAGTTTTTTATTGAAATTCAAGCAGTTCAAGTCAAATGAACAGCTTGAAAGGGTCCAAAGGTAAGTGGTGAACTGCCAGAGGTAAATAAAAAAAGGTAAGCTTAACCAAAACTGAAAAATAATGTACATTTCAGAATTATACAAGTACCGGTAGGCCTTTTTCAGGGAACAAGAAATGGGTTAACAACTTAACTCTATGGAGTCTTGGGCTATTTTGTCCATTTTTGAATTCTTTTCATGTCTTTGTAAGTCATTTTGTGTCTTTTTTTGGTCATTTTGTGTCTTTTGGTGTCTTTTTTTGTCATTTTGTGTCTTTTTTTGGTCATTTTGTGTCTTTTTTTAGTCCTTTAGTCCAACATAAAATGTGATTTTGAATCTTTTTTTTACTTTCAAAACACTATCATGCTCAATAAAGAATTTTAAATGTTGCAAATGTGCATTAATTTCAGAGTACACTGAGACATTAAACTGCATCATTTTCAATTAAATTCTGGAAAAGTTGGTGTGTTCTAAAACTTTTGACCAGTAGTGTACATTCTTAGGATTAACAGCCAACTACTATTACAGCTAATACGGTAGATGAAGTATTGCTTTTGAAATTGGTACAATTACTTTTATCCAGATTATGCCCAAATATATTATACCCTAAAGATGCAAAATCTTACTCTACCTATGCTGGATTTCTTACCTGACGTTCAGGTAAAATACTCATCTTTCTTCTATGTTTTGTAACACAAAGATGTAAGATATGTACCAGATTATAAAATAATAATGATTTAAAGGCACACTCTGTAGGTTTTGTCGCTTATTGTTTGTAAGCACGACGTTCAAACTTGGCCCCTCCTCCTTGGCTCAACAACAACAACAAAAAAACAGATTCACTTTAGTTTCTGATTGAGTTTTGTCCGCTTGTATTTGACTATATTCATATATTGCTATATTTGCATTTTTTCCAGTTCCGTGTTTACTAATTTGTTAGCTCCATGGCCAAACACTGACGGCCAGAAATGTCCCAAACATAACAAAAAGAAAATACAGCCAGGGTTATTTTTGTATTAGTCTATACAGTGTTTTTATGTTTTTGGAGGAGATTTGGATGGAAATGACACATGTTACACAGAAGCCTCCCCTCCCCTACATCACTGTTGTGAAATGGTGAAAACTGTGAATGTATAGGCCAAAGCTAAAAAACAGCAAACCTTGAGGTGTGTGCGTGTCCATACATATGTTTATATCAGAATAGAGGCGCTAATCTACACTACACTGCAAAAAAAGCCAACTTGTATTTTTTGGCCTAAAACAGTGATTTAAGTTGGTAAAACTTGGAAATATAAATTATTGACATTTAGGGCAATAATGTAAGTTAGCACAACAAAGGAAGCCAGTTGTCTGCTCAAAAACAAGTTGGTGAGTTGTTGTTACTTATATCTTTAAGTTGGGGTTCACAACAAGGGACAATAGTTCTGATAACTCTTATTTCTTTGTTGGGAAATGTGGGAAAGCGGTGAAATTCGGTCATTAGCGAAAGCTAGCGGCTAACTGATGCTAGCAGCTAACTGATGCTAGCGGCTAACTGATGCTAGCGGCACTGCTTGTTACAGCTACAAGAGTAGCCATTAGCGTATCAATGCTAACTCAAAATTGTGGTCGCAACATTAGCTGACATTTCATAGCGGCGTTACAATCGTGCCAATTCAGCACATTGCAGAAGTTAGCAGAAGTAAGGATTAAAAGTTATTACAATGTAAAATAATAAGTTAGTAAAACTTACAGTTGAGTTGACAAAAATCTGAATTCAGAGTTGAGAAAACTCAAAAACAAAACTTAAAATATTTAGTTTAATTGTCCAACTTAAAATTTTATCAAAGTTTGTTGCCTTGAAACTTTGAGTTCACCCAACTTTTCTTTTTTTGCAGTGCATAGGTTCAGTAGGCTTCAGCATATTATTGTCCTAATGAGCCTAAACCAATTTTTGCACTCTTATCTGTGATTGTTCACAAAAGCAGGCTGGTGTTCTCTGTATGAACACTATGGGAAACTTTCACACAGCCCAGCTGTACGAGAGTAACATATAACATATATATAATTGTGTGAGTTTGGTCAATGTCTTAGCTGTAAATCAGTCATTTCAGCCAATGCAGGGGATTTAGAGGGTGAAAATGGACCTGCCTTATTAGTTCCAGCGGGACACTGCAACAAGTGATTTTGCCACCTGGAACAATTCAGCTCTTTGTTCTTTCATATATTGACCCCTATGAAGCAATGATCGCACATCCTAAATCTGAAATCCACATGCATGATAATTAAAGTGATTGAGTTTTATGAAGACCACACAATGACTCATCAATAGTGTATGTTTGACTGTGTGAACCCGCAGATTATCTCTGTCACGAGTCATTTAAAGAAAATTTGATTAGGAAGAGGAAACCTGGAGAGATGGTGGGTTTCTGTATATGTGAAACTCACTGTAACAGTCCAACATGCATAACTCAGATTTATTTTTTCAGAGGCAAAGTCAAATACATTATTCTAAAGCTTTTTCTTCTCTGAAGTGAATTCGAGCCAAAGGTTTCCTTCCAGATATGCAGATAAATAAATCGTTTTTATCCACAAAAATGTTCATATCTGTCAATGTTCCAACAAGCAGGCAGTATTTTTTGTATTGTCTTTATTCCCCAGTTTACTTTCTTGTGCAGTGGCGGTTCTAGACCAATTTTACTGTGGGGGCCAAGGAGGGGCCAGTGTTTAATCAGAGGGGCACATTAGCACATGAAAAAATGGCAAAGATGATATTTAACCATTCAAAATCTTGGAATGTCTTGAAAAAGACACAAAATGACCAAAAAAGACACAAAATGACCAAAAAAGACACAGAATGACCAAAAAAGACACAAAATGAGAAGACAGAATAACAAAAAAAACCCAACAGAAGACATAAAAATGACAAAAAAAGACACAAAATGAGAAGACAGAATAACCAAAAAAAACCCCACAGAAGACATAAAAATGACAAAAAAACACACAAAATGACCAAAAAAAGACACAAAATAACTAAAACAGACACAAAAAAGACACATAAATGACACCAATGACAAAAAAAGACACAAAATGACAAAAAAAAGACACAAAATAACTAAAAAGGACACAACAACAGACACAAAATTACCAAAAAAAGACACAAAATGACTTACAAAGACATGTAAAGACATGAAAAGGATTCAAAAATGGACAAAATAGCCCAATAAGACTCCAGAGAGTTAAACTATTATACAATGTTCACATTCTGGGTTTCTTTTGTGTACAATGAGATATTGTTTGAACAAAAAAAGGTTAGAATTGCTAAAATTGACCAAAGTCAAATACACGGTCGCCCATGAAGTTTGAATTAATATTTTTTTTACCTCTTTCCATGAAATGATTGTGACAATGTGATTTATTCTTGACAGAAAGTGTATATCTTCTCAAAACTTTATTAATCAATCTCTTCCAAACATATCATAATGGAAATGAAACCATAATTAACAGACGATTGTGTCTGAAATCGAAATTATTAATTTATGGGCGACAATGTATCTTTAAAAAAATAGTTAGGATAATTGCAAATGCTATTAACTTTTAAAATGACATGCGTATATGAGATGTTTTTTAGTATAGGTTTAAGATCAGTGTGTTGTCATGCTTTGTTAGCATGGCATTAAATCATGTAAAGTGAGTGAATAGTTTTGTGGAAAAGAGCGACTTACTTACATATTAGCATTCATTTTGTTGAAAAAGTGCCATAAAAACATAAAGATCCTGTGCAATATTTTGGGGAATAAAACTTTCATAAATAGTCATAACCACATCACATAACCACATCAAACAACCAACATATAATGTATATAACATGTTAATTAGTGAGCTGTAGAGGTGCTGGTTGGTGTGTTTCTGTACCTTAGCCAGGCTGGATGTTTCCCAAAGTTTCCAGTGTTTATGCTAAGCTACGCTAACCGACTGCTGGTAGGTTCATATTTAATGTACAGACCACAGTGGGTGCACTGCAAAAAAGCCAACTTGTATTTTTTGGCCTAAAACAGTGATTTAAGTTGGTAAAACTTGGAAATATAAATTATTGACATTTAGGGCAATAATGTAAGTTAGCACAACAAAGGAAGCCAGTTGTCTGCTCAAAAACAAGTTGGTGAGTTGTTGTTACTTATATCTTTAAGTTGGGGTTCACAACAAGGGACAATAGTTCTGATAACTCTTATTTCTTTGTTGGGAAATGCGGGAAAGTGGTGAAATTGGGTCATTAGCGAAAGCTAGCGGCTAACTGATGCTAGCGGCTAACTGGTGCTAGCGGCGCTGCTTGTTACAGCTACAAGAGTAGCCGTTAGCGTATCAATGCTAACTCAAAATTGTGGTTGCAACATTAGCTGACATTTCATAGCGGCGTTACAATCGTGCCAATTCAGCACATTGCAGAAGTTAGCAGAAGTAAGGATTAAAAATTATTACAATGTAAAATTAAAATATTTAGTTTAACTGTCCAACTTAAACATTTTTCGAAGTTTGTTGCCTTGAAATTTTGAGTTCCCCCAACTTTTCTTTTTTTGCAGTGTGTAGCTTTCTGATCTGAATGGAAGCAGAAGTGCCTTAAACCTGCATTCTTTCGAATGACCAGCAGGGGGCGACTCCACTGGTTGCAAATCCGATTGCATAGGAGTCTATAAGAAAATGTCCCTACTTTTGATTTACTACCTCAGGAAACATGTTCCTAATGGTCTCAATTGGTAGTTTCAAGTCTTCTCCAAAACTGTATGAGTAGTTCCTATTCAGAGTAAACTTTACGATACAGCAGGTTATGCTTGTTTAGTAATCCATATTCATGTCTTATGTATGTTTATATAGCTGTGAACTTGTCTTTGGTTGTTCATGTTTTTTGTGTTGTCTTTTGACCCTTTTTTTTGTTATTTTTCCAGTTTATGAAAGTTATTTTGTAACATTTTGATCACCTAAAAATGCTGGTTGTTCAGTTGTACTAAGACTCTACGGAGTCAGCTGTTCATTTTGTTTGGAAGCCTGTTTTTTTTTAATAGCCACAATTAACCCATTCAAGCCAGGAAAGCGTTACCGCATTTCTACCATTAAAACCGGGGGCGCTGTTGTGTTATTCTACCATTAAAGCCGGGAAAGCGGATACATTGTTTTGTAGTATTTGTAGTTTTTTCCACCTATTTTTGGTCTCTTTGCCAATGAAATGCATCAGAATACATGTGGGAGTGTTGCAATGCATCATGGGACTTTTCCAGAACTGAAATCATGGCGGAAGACGACTATAGCGGAGGGAGCTCAGATATAACAGCTATAAACTCTCAAATACTTTATGAATTTCATTTCTATCTGCTACAGAGGCTGAAAATCGATTATTTAGTAGGAAGAGTTGACACTTCTGTTGAATTTACAGAAAAACTTCAGGTTTTAGGGGCTTATTTTAAAATCGGCCATAGGTTTTACAGGCATTTTTTTTTTACAGGCATTTTTTTTTATAGGCGTTTTAGGCCTAAATGGGTTAACATACCAATTAATATCACAGTTAACCTAAATTACAATGCTCCTTGCTAACCACGCTAACCTTGCTCGCCAGCTAGCGAAAGTGTAAGCAGGTGATTTTGTGTTTGCTGTGCTATTGGTACCTGGTAACCACATTCTCATCCAAAAATAACTTCTGGCGCCAAAAAACCAAGATGACCAAAATGCCAAACTGGAGGCTTCACAATGGTTATCGACCAATAGGTGACAACACAGCGGCTAAGTTTTATAAAATCTATGTGATTTCTTTTCTGTTATACTAGGTGATGTTACACACTGCAAAAAAGGAAAAGTTGGGTGAACTCAAAATTTCAAGGCAACAAACCGATAAAATTTTAAGTTGGACAATTAAACTAAATATTTTAAGTTTTGTTTTTGAGTTTGCTCAACCCTGAATTTCTCTGGCACGATTGTAACGCCGCTATGAAATGTCAGCTAATGTTGTGACCACAACTTTGAGTTAGCATTGATACGCTAATGGCTACTCTTGTAGCTGTAACAAGCAGCGCCGCTAGCATCAGTTAGCCGCTAGCGTCAGTTAGCCACTAGCTTTCGCTAATGATCGAATTTCACAACAAAGAAATAAGAGTTATCAGAACTATTGTCCCTTGTTGTGAACCCCAACTTAAAGATATAAGTAACAACAACTCACCAACTTGTTTTTGAGCAGACAACTGGCTTCCTTTGTTGTGCTAACTTACATTTTTGTCCTAAATGTCAGTAATTTATATTTCCAAGTTTTACCAACTTAAATCACTGTTTTAGGCCAAAAAACACAAGTTGGCTTTTTTGCAGTGCAGAGACAAGCAGTTATATTATTAATTTAATTATATTGTTGGGGAAAAGATTTATTTTTAAAGCTGTCAATGCAGATTCTTTGAATATTAATCAATTTAGGATGCTTATTAAATGTTATTTTGTTTTGGAAGGTTATATTGCTAATAGGAATGGTGATGTTGGACGGTATTTGGAAAGGTGGGAAAGGTTTATTGAAGTGGAAGGCTGGCATTTAACTTAACCCTTTTTTATTTTCTCTTAGGTTATCAAGTTTACTGATATACTGTATGTTTTATGTGGTAATTATGTTTGATGTTTGTTTGTTTTGTTTAGTTTTGATGTGTTAAGGTTCTTGTTTATTATTGTGGTTTTATTTATTTATTTGGGTTGGTTTTGTGATTTTGTTGTTGTTGTGTTTTTTGTTTTGTTTTTGTTTTTCTCTCTGTGTTTGTCCATTGGTGTTTTGTGTTGTGTTTTGTCTAAATTAATAAAAAAAAATAAAAAAAAGTTTTATAAAATCTATGGTAGTGACATGTGAGTGGTAGCAACCTTCTCCTCTAAATCTCAGCAAGAAAACAAAAGTGTAATTTCCAAAATGTTGAACTATTCCTTTAATTACACACAGCATCTTGTTGTTACAAATAGTATATGCCCTACATACTTTACTGCTTTAACCCATTGAAGCCTGGAAAGCGGATATGTCGTTTTGTAGTATTTGTATAAGCTCTCAAATACTTTTTGAACTTCATTTCTATCTGCTACAGAGGCTGAAAATCTATTATTTAGTAGAAGCGTTGATACTTCTGTTGAACTTCCAGAAAATCTTCAGGTTTTAGGGGGTTATTTTAAAATCGCCCAGAGGTTTTAAAGGAAGTTTTAGGCGTCAATGGGTTAAAAAAAGACTTGACTGAGAACATTTAGTCCAGTTCTGTACAGTCGATACGTCTCTCTGACTTCACCAACAGCCACTTACAATTTAGAAACAATTCCATCTCTGCTAACGTAACTGGCATTTGGTTAAGGTGACCTGTCAGACAGGTTTGGCTTAAATTCTCCAGACTTTACATGAAAGGTTCCTCTGAAACATGATCAAAAGCTATCATTTTTTATTCTCGTGTTTTACATACCTAACTGGCTGCTGCCTCACTCCTGAGATCCTCTAGTGACCGGCTTTTCTGGCCTCTTAATGAGTTTGAGAAGAGTTGACCCAGGTCCAAGTTTTGTCCCAGATCCCGACTCCTTTTGTCTATACTCTTTGTCTCCCAATGCTGCTTTTCTCATTTGGATCACAGTTTGCTAACTAATGCTAACAAAGCCCTGGTATCAGCGAATGAGGCACAAAAACAGCAATCACTAGACGCTGTGAAAAAGAGGAACTTTTTGGCAAAGATGCACATTGGTTATTCTTAGAAGAAGAGTGACTGAATGTCTGAAAAGGCCTCCGAGCAGACTACCATTCAGTGAGAGGTATTATTCCCTCTAGCTAATGTGAGACATAAAAATACACACTGTTGCATAAGGCAGAGCCAATGGAAAGGTAGACACCATAGAGGAAGAGAAAAAAACCGAGCCAGCGTGTGTGTATGTATGAGTATGGAAAGAAAATGTGGGATGTTGTGATTCCCAGTGTCATCTGGTAGCAGTGTCGCTCCGCTGGCCGCCCAAACCTCAGCGGCTTTTTAGAAGAAACACTCTTCAATCACCTGTTGTAATTATGCACTACAGCTCTGCTGCAACAACGTGAACCACATAATGTGCCTGTAACCACTTCACCACACTTACCTTGAACTGGCTGCAGAGTGCTGACAGTCTGTTCCTGGTGCGTCTGCAGGATGACATGTGCATTAATGAAACACTAATGGATTTAACCCATAAGAACGTATGAAGAAGAAGAATGGTGACACCCGTGTAACAAACACTTTAAATCTTCTTGAATCTCCCATATTCAATTATGAGTTGTAACTGACTTATTAATGACTGAATAATGTTGCATAATAAGAACATCCTTTGGGTTGCCAGGTTGTGGCTGGTGTTGGTCCTCCTTCAGTACTTGTTTTGTCTTCTTTGCATTTGAGCTCATGGTGAACTCTGACCTTCTAGAAAATGGTGCAGGATCTGGACCAACATTTAGTAATGAACTACTTTACTACATTTCTAATTGTCAGACTTTTGTTTTTTTCTTTGGGAGTTCATGCTTTTCGTTGTAAGAGTAGCAGAGGTCTTTTTGAGAATACCAAAGCCTGCACTGTTAAAAAAGATAAACAATAGCTACTCAATAAAATTGAGGCAACAGATTGCATGCAATATTATTAATTAAATCTAAATACGTTACAAGTTGAGTCAATAACAACTTAACAGGAAGTGCCTCTCAATTAAAAACGGACTAATTCTATTGTGTTGGATTCATTCAAAATTCTCTTGATTTAGAATAACGTACACATAAAGATTATATTTAATGTGGTCAGAATAAGTAGATTCTATCTCAAACATTTTTATATTAAAGTTACTTAAACAACTGCCTCAAAATCAAGGACGCATTTATATTTAATACATTTTATCAAATATATTAAGTAAAATGAAATGACTACAGAATCATTTATTACAGTGTGTGTGTTCAGGGCGTGCTGAATGCAGTGAGAGTGGACGAGTGAGCAGCAGAGCAGAAAAGAGTTTTACGTTAAGCAGAGTGTGTTTGTATATGTGAGTGTATAGGTGCACTGTTGTCTGACACAGCAGAGGGAAAGACAGACTTTATTCATGGCTGAAAATCAATGAAACTTTCAGGCCAAATTTAATTAGGAAGAGAGAAAGTTAGGGAGAGAGAGAGAGAGAGAGAGAGCAACTGTGAGGTTGCCAGTTGAATCAAGCTCTTTAAAAACAAATGTTTGACTCGTCGGGGTCATCCCTATTTATTACCAGCTCATAATGACTTACTGACATGGCCGAACAACCCTGTCGGGGGCCACAGGGGCCCAAATATCCTTTTGGTTCCAAAAGATCAAGATTGCGACAGCCAAAATGCCAAAGTTGAGACTTCAAAACGGATCGCTGACATCACAGTGGCTACGTCCACTTCTTCTACACCAGACCTGGGCATTAGAAATCAATACAACAGCAGTGCTCTTATTTTGAAGGGCGATTTATGTATGTGCATGTATGCATACACACCTGCAGAGTTACCTTTTTACCTTGTCAAAACACTTATTGCTTTTTGCATAAAGTTAATAAATTGCTGGTTTACTGCATAACCAACCTGGTCTCACAGGAATCCGTGAAATAGCCACGGATTTGCTTAACTCAAAATCCGTGGAATAGCCACGGAATCACTCAAATTTCCGTGAAACTGACACGGATTTCGCTACAATGCAAGTTAATGACAGTCATATCCCGTGGCTATTCCAACATATGTACATTCACTGAGTGAATATTTAGAAAATAAAACATATATTTCTCGCTAGAAATTTGATCAAAATCCATTTTTATGCACAAACTAAGTCAAAATATTGATTTTTTCACTAAAAATGAGAGAACTGTCGGACATGTTTTTTGTTCTGACCGCCGGGACCTTGAAAGTCACGTGACTTGGAACAAACCAATAGGAACAAATATCCATGGAATAGCCACGGGATATGACTGTCATTAACTGGAATTGTAGCGAAAATCCGTGTCAGTTTCACGGAAATTTGAGTGATTCCGTGGCTATTCCCCGGATTCCTGTGAGACCATGTTCTGCATAACATACATGTTCTATAATGTTTTTGTGGTTTGAATGTATGTTGTTTAAAAAAAATGGAAAAGGGAGATAATAATTGAAGTTTTTACTATTTTTTGCTTCTATATTTGAGTTACTCCAGATAAACAAAGTCTTATCAAAACATGTTTTCTTACCAGTAGCAGCTTAAACCAGATCATTTACTGCATTTTATAAAGCGATGAAATTAATATTGAGCAGATTTTAGTTCAGAGTTTTTGTCCGGCCCTCGCAACCTTCGCGGTATCTCATGTGGCCCCTTGGGAAAATTAACTGCCCACCCTTGTTCTACACAGTTCACTGACCTCAAAAAGCCTCCAAAGTAACCAGATCTCAAGCCAATAACATCTTTGTGATGTGGCAGAAAAAGGAGATTTGCATCGTGGATGTACAGCTGAAACTATGTCAATATGGGCCGAAATCTCTAATGAATGTTTCCATCCTCTTGAGTCTATGTAAGGAAGAATTAGGGCAGTTCTGAAGGCCAAAGGGGTCCAACCTAGTACTAGTAGTCTAGACGGATTTCAGAAAAAAGGCCTTCTATAAGAAGTGAGAAGCATTTATGGGTACAAGTCGGGAACCGGCCTATCTTACATATCTCAAGGGTGCTGAGTCTAAAAAAAATGGTTCCCAAGCGAAATTTTGAGTTTTTGACCTAATTTGTATATCAAATGGCCACCAAATTGCCCATCTTGCTCAGTCGAAACTGCTTCTGTTTCTAAAGCTAAGTTCCCAGTTCATGACTATTGTAACTGTACAGGGTTGACTTTTTGGTAACGCTTTATATTAAGGTCCTTGTAATAACCATTAATTAACAAGTAATAAGGCCCTTGTAAGTCCTTACAAGATGCTTATTAACATTATTGTGTGTTTATAAGCTGATATAAGTGTTAATAATGGCATTACAAACACCCATGACCCACCCATTATGTCTTTGCCATGCCTTTATTAATCTTATTTTGTTTGCTTATTGATATTAAAATATACTTTATTGCTCATTGCTTTCAAAAAGTGAAAGTGAGGAGCATTTATGGGTACAAGTCGGGAACTGGCCTACTTTACTTATTTCAAGGGTGCTGAATCCAAAAAAAATGGTTCCCAAGCAAAATTTTGAGTTTTTGACCTTCTCATTTGCATATCAATATGGCGGCTGTTGGTTGTTGGACCATTTTCCCCAAGTTTATTTGTAAGTAGGCAATCAAAGATGAGGAAATTAAGTTTCTGGATCTATAGTCTAGGGTCAGAGCAAGGATATAGTGGAGGCTTAGTGTCTTTTTTATGTATATGTATATATATATATATATATATATATATATGCAAAATACCACTTGGAACATTCAAAAGTGATATTATGATATAATATAATATAATATTTATGTCGGCCTTAAAAAAATGACACAAATAATGCTTAATTTCACCTTAAAAGTTGGTATTTTGCATATATATATACATGTATATGTATATATGCTCCTCACTTTCACTTTTTGGTCAATTCCGTCTAGACCAGCTATTCTCAACCTTGGGGTCGGGACCCCAATTGGGGTCGCAAGATGATTTCTGGGGGTCGCCAAATCATTTTGGAAGTCAGCTCTGTCTCCACTGTGTTAAAGTGTTCATGTGTTTTAGTCTTTTTGGTCATTTTGTCTTTTTTGGTCATTTTGTTTCCTTTTTTTGGTCATTTTGTGTCTATTTTTTTTATCATTTTGTGGTGAATTTGTGTCTTTTTTTGTTATTTTGTGTCTTTTTTGGTAATTTTGTGTCTTTTTGTTGGTCATTTTGTGTCTTTCTTGGTCATTTTGTATCTTTTTTTGATCACTTTTTTCTTTTTTTAGTCATTTTGTGTCATCTTTTGGTCAATTTGTGTCTTTTTTTGGTCATTTTGTTTCTTTTTTTAGTCATTTTGTGTCTTTTTGTGGTCATTTTGTTTCATTTTTGGTGATCTGAACTGTGCGTGTGAAATTCTGTTCAGTGAGCGGGGGTCGCAGACAACATGCATGTTAAATTGGGGGTCGCGACTCAAAAAGGTTGAGAACTACTGGTCTAGACTATAGTGAGGTGTACTTTAAAAAGTGGCCAGTAGGTGTACTTTGTTTTTTATTCGAATGAGGGTAGACAAGAAGTCGACGCCTTTCCTTTACCTTCTATAATTGTATTTTTTTGTTGTCATCAAATGAATTTGGACTGATGGAAAGACAGCGTGAGAGGGACAGTAATGGTGCCATTAAAATGAGGTAACCAGGATGGGGGGGTGGGGGGGGTGGGGGGTGTCTGTCTACCTTTCAGTCACCCGGAGCAGCTCAGTCACACAGCGATGATGATTTGGTGAGTGTGCTATGTGTGTTAAGTGAGTGTGTATGTGGTGGTGTCACGGTGCCAGCGCCTGAGAAAATTGTTACGGTGAGAAAATTTGGAAAATCAAGTCAAAGTTCTCGCCACCGAATGACGTTTGAAGTACTTACTCGTGTTTGAGCGGAGCGGGGAGCTTGAATGACTTTTTAACTGGATGAAACGACTGTCTGGGAATGACCCCGGTGTGTAGAAGTGATTAAGGGGACCCAATTTTGCCATAACCCAAATGTGTTTGCATAACGACTTTGAGCGGTGTTCCTGGTGGTATTAACTAAAGCTCTCTGCTGAAGCCTTTAACAACTGTTCAGTACAGCGGTTCTGTTGTGCTATTTCTCATGCTAGGCTTGTTTTCAAGCATCTCAACAACAATTTAATCCTTCAAAAAAGCCTTTAATGACTCATTTGGTCTCGTCAGAACAGATGAAACTGAAAGCGATGAAGACAAAAAGGCCCACAGTGGCATCCAAATGAATTCCCCGTGAGGAAAGGTGTGTGTGTGGCGTGGCGTGGCGTGCTGGCAGTGAGGTAGAAAGCTGCAAAGTTGTCGTTGGCTCCGTGGAAGTCGTCTTCCTTCCCAGCGACTTGGATGTTTCCCCCTGTATTTCACCCCCATAACCCCCCACCCCGAATGGAGCGTGATTTACTGTCTTGTAAACACATAGGAAGTAGCATTGAAAACGGTTTAACAAAGTCAATAAAAGCAGACATCATTCCTGGTATCGGGGGGGGCGCGAGGGGGAGGGCGAGGGGGAGGGGTGGCTGAGGGCAGGTATCCTCCCCTCCTTCTCCGGTTTCCTCCTCCATCTCCGTCTTTTCTCCTTGTCTGTCATCTGTGTCCTCTGTTCCTTTTCTCCCTCTTCTTTTGAGTTCCCCTGTTTTCATATCATCCTCTTTTTCCCTCTCACCCTCTTACACACTCCCCCCCTTCTCCTCCTCTTTCGCTCTCTCTCTCTCTTTCTGCCTTTTTTATTTCATGCGTTGGGCAGTGGACAGCCAGAGCAATGGCTTTAACAGACCTACCTGCAGGGCTGCTTAGGGCGGCTCTTTCATCTGGGCTCTGGAGAAAGAAGCCCCCGGCCCTGAAACAGCTGTGTGGACCTGGGAGTGAGAGGACCATGAAAAACGCAGAGAAGAAAGAAAGGAAATTCAATGGTCCTCTGGGAATCATACCTCCCCATGCCTCTCTCTTGCTCTTTTTCCTCCTTCTTTCTTTCTTTCTCCTTACCTTTCTCCTCCTCTCTTTTCTTTATCTGTCTCTTGCTTGCTCATTATCTTACATAGTTTTGTCTGTCCTTCACTGTAAAAAATGTTTGTAGAAATTACAGTAAAACATTGTTAAATTGCATCAGAAATAGGGCATAAAATTAAAAATTGTGTATCACCGTACTAGACACTTTTAACTACCGTAAATCAAAGAATAGCACAAAAATTGTACTTTTACTGTCAAAAAACTGTAGGAAACACACAGTTTTGCTGTAAAAATATAACATTTTCATGTAAAGTTAATGGAGAAATACCATGATGTCACAATGAAACAATTACCCTAAAAATAACAGGACCTTTCATTCTAAATTACACATTTTGCTGATATTTATATTTACAGTGGAAAACCCACTCACTGTATTTTTTACGGTGAAGTTCTGGCAACCACAGCTGCCGGTAATTTACCGTAATTTTAACAGATTATTTTTTGCAGTGTTCAGCTCTCTTATTTATTGTTCTCCATAAAGTTTGTTTCTATCAAACCTGAAACAACTCTGCTTTAGAATCACATCTGCTCCAGCAACAGATTTCACATGCTCCCTTTCAACCACTAAAATCACCAAATTGCTTGAGAACAAATTGAGATGCAAGGAGAAATCCTCGGCGTCAGAGAAGGTCAACCGTGGACTGAAAGAGGGCCAGGAGCAGGGCCAGACTCAGCTGTGAGAAAGTGAATTCAGGAAATTAAACATTTATAGTCTCATAATAAGCTGAAAAAAAGTGCAGCCCTTTGCCTTTTGCATTTAAAAAAAAAATGTATTTAATGATTAACTATTTTCAGTTTTATTAATCCTGAAAGGTTTGGACTGACTGTGGCTCTGTAAGACTTCCATCTTCAAAGCTAACACTTAACAGATTTTGCAGATTTCAGATATTGGAGTTTGTGATATTAATATTCAACATCATACTGTGCAGGACAAACATCTGTAAAACTCAGAAGACATACAACATGTGTTATAAGAAAGGAACTCTCTTACAAATTGTCTTCATTTTTTCCTTCAAATATAATGGTAAAACATGATAAAACATTAATAATAACTCATTAAACAGGAGGAGGAGAGGGATCTGATCACTGACTACAGCCTCTCTACACCTCAACCTGACTGAGAGAAGCTGCTGCTAATTCATGTTAGCATTAACTGGAGCATTAACTGGGATGTTAGTTTTGGCTAGCAAAAAAACAAAAACAAAATGTTGTTACTGACCTCAGAAAACTGTCCAACTTAGTCCAACCAAACACTGAACAAGACATTTTTACTGAACAAAACGTTCAAATAAAATGTCATTAAGTGAAAATACAGTGAAAGGGTCAAAGTTATGAGACCAAATCGATAAATGTCCTTTTTCTATCTATATAACGTTATATATAACTTTATTGACATGTTGCTGTGGATACGCATTGTTCTGCTTCTCTCCTGATGACGGCTCACCTTGTTAGTGACCTGTCAATCAAAGGTAGCCCCGCCCCAAATCATATGATTCTTTATCATCTATTTTATTCTAAATGGGGCCATTATTAGAACTATTAACATCAAATTGTCTTGAAGAAGATGTTTTACTAGCGATTAAGACCATAGTGTTGTCCTAAAAAATTTTTTGAGGTAATAAATCAAGTGAGAAGTTTTCTCATTTTGCATTGAAATGAATGGACAGATTTTCTTTTTGCAGCCACCGTCAGCGCCCCCTGCTGGAATTTTCGCCGGAATGCAGCTTAAGGCACTTCCTGGTTTGCCTCCTTGCTCAGACCTGGAGGTTGCTGCCTGGTTATATTAAATATCGTCCTTATAAAGAAATATTACTTCTTATTATATTGCATGCAACAGCTGTAATTTATGTCATATACAGGTTTAAACAAGCAACATTTGAAGATTTGGGTTAAGGAAGCAATTTGTGACCTGTAGGGCTGGCCCCTATTGGACTCCATTCACAGAAAGCAACTCACGACCAGCTCCAGTTCTTCCTGTCATTTTCCCCTTCTTTCCAGTTTCCTCTTATCTTTTATTTCTTTTGGCTATGTTGGGAGATTGAATGTAGCCAAGGTGGAAGTGTAAAACGGTGCAGTTCCTCGACTGGCCACTTGAGGCTGGCTCAAAAAGTGAGTCAATCCCCATCGACCCCCATGTTAAAATGTCCAACTTTAGAGCTGAATTAAACATGTTTACAGCCTGGTATTAAAAAAACGGTTATTGTCTCTGTAGCTAATAAATATATAGCTAACCTGTTTAAATGATATCAAGACTTAACATCATGCTTAAGCCATGAGTTAGGTGGATTCAAGCACTGCCAAGATGGCAACGCCTGGTGCCACCACACTGAGCTTCACAATGGCTCTATAGAAACTTGTAATTGTCTTTCCTTTTAGCCTCTTTGCTAGTAGCAAGTTGCTTGACTATGTATGCTACCTGTTTGACCATATCCTGGACAGATAGCATACAAAAGCCTTGTATGAGCTTATTTACTGAAACCATTGCCTATTTTTACATGCTAAGACTCAACCAAAGAGCCAACCATTCATCCCTTGGTTTGAGTTGAGTCACTGAGTTACCCTTAAGTCCACTGATTTTACACATCAAAGTCTGTTTACAGGTCTTGTGGAGTACGACTCCAGATGTGAAAAAAGTTGTATAAAGCCTTTGTGGCTCCAGAGGGAGCTGCACAAAGACTGATTAATTGCCTCAGCTGACATTTGGGATGAAGACGACTAGAAAAATCTGGGAGTGTGAGGTTAGAAACAAGTGAGGTTGCCAGACCTCTGTAGCAACCTTATCTCTGGTTGCTGCTAGCGGCTACTAGCATAATGTATTGGTGGTTTTGACAAGAAAGAGATAAAAAAGAGGATATCTTTGGTTCAGTTGCATCAATTTTGATACTTTCTCTGTCCATCATGAATCCAACACTGTTATGAGTGCAATGCTAAATTGGTGGAGGACTCTTTTAAAGAAAATATTGAACTGCAAATTGCTCCCATGTGTAGCTTAATAGCCTAATTTTATTTTCCACTGCTGTACCATTCAGAAAGCAGTAACAGCTTTAAAATTATTTATATTTAAATGCACGTCTTTAATACACATTGTATTAATTGTTTCATAGCTTAATGAATCCATTTAAGATTTTAGCTTAGTGAAAAGCATTCCCATTAAATGTGTGCAGCGCGGTGATACAACAGTGACTCAGGTTTAGGGCTCTAATGTGCACATTAAAGGCAGCATGAGACAAAGACTAATAGACAAATTTCTCATCTCTAGCATAATGTATTTCAGCCTCAGCTTCTGAAAAATAAGAGAGAGGAGCTGGAAGTTTTGGAGCTGAACGTAATGTCCCTCATGCATCATCACCATCAGTCCACTCTGTGGTGAGATCACCGTCCTGGTTTTAAAATTCCTCACACTCCTCCAAGTGGTGGGATATAATAAAAAATGAGCAATTGGTGACAATCCATACCATCCCCATGGGTACTGCTCAAATAGCCTCTCCGTTTTATAACCGTTCAGTTTTAGGCTTTCTAATCCTATTGTTGCCACTCTGTACATACCAGTCATACTGTGCACTGTCTCTATTAGTTGATTTGCTTGTGTTGGACAGCTTTATACTTGCTTGGATGTATCAGTGTAGTGACTTGGTTCCATGATTGCTTTAGATTGCTATAAGTGTGCACTTATGGCAATCTCCAGTTTTAGGATGTGTATCTTTGGCCAGGGAGTGTGTGTGGGAACAAGAGTAGTCAAGTACGCAGAAGCTCAATTTGGTGTAATTGACTTTCCTTGGTGTGCAGCACCTCTAAGCTAACAAGTGCCATGTGTGGTTTTTGCGGTCGCATCATGGTGGACATTTATTCCAATTAATATCATGTGTTAGCCATGTGTGTTTTCCCTGCATGCACCAAATGTTTCACTGTTAACCGGCACAGGTAGCTGAGGAGTGGATTTGTATCAGAAATGATGACTTTAGATCCGACTTGACAAAATCAAAAAAGACTTGCAAATGGAATGACTCATGGCTTGACTTGGACTTCAGCTTTTTAGCATTTTGACTTGATAATACTTGATATATGATCCCTTCTATATGTGATTGAAGTACAACCTTAGCATTCTCAAAGTTGAGTTGTACTTTTTTTTGACAAACTTTTTGTAATGTACTTCAGTAGAAATGTATGACTATATTTATATTATGACTATGTTGTTAAAATCTCATTTATGTTTAGTGAAGAGCAAGGTTATTATAGTTAACGAAAACTAACGAAATAATGAAAACTAGAATTGAAAAAACATTTTCGTTAACTGAAATAAAAATAAAAACTAGAGTTTTTAAAAAAACGATAACTAACTGAAACTGTATTGTGTGGTTACAAAACTAACTAAAACTAATTAAAATTATAGTGAAAATGTCCTAGTTTTCGTTTTTGTCAACTTTTTTCATTCATAATTCAGTGTTTCTATTAGAACATGCAACACATGGTAAATATGTTTACTGAGACTGGGATGTCTACACTAGAACCAAAATTCAAAACACCCAGAACTGTAAGAGTTAATAACCTTATTGGGGCTGAGATGATAAACCAAAGGAAATAAACGCAAAATTTATTATGACCTCTTTGAATCTCGCACCCAACACATAGCCCATTACAAAAAAAACTAAAACTAACACTAAAACTAATAAAAACTAAACTAAAACTAAGCATTTTCAAAAAATAAAAACTAAACTAAAACTAGAAAACTCACTCTTAAAACTAACTAAAACTAACTGAATTTGAAAACAAAAATTCACAACAAAATTAAAACTAAAACTAATGAAAAATCCAAAACTATTATAACCTTGGTGAAGAGCGAATTATGACTTTTTTTCTTGAAACTCAGCGTTTAGACAGGTAGTATGGTACGGATTCCCCCTCTCTTGTCTAAAGGTTAGCTTAACTTTAGGCTGGAAGCAGGGAAACAGCTAGCTAACAGGTAATATCTTAAAACTAATCAGGTGAAACTTATTCAGATTAAGAAATAAATAACAACTTTTGGACAGAGCCAGGCTAGCCGATTCCCCCTATTCCCTGTCATTATGCTAAACTAAGCTAAGCTAAGCTAAGCTAAGCTAAGCTAAGCTAAGTTGCTGGCTTTAGCTTCCTATTAACCATACAGACAAATAAGTGAATTTCCCAAAATGTTAAACTATATTTTTAAATAAGTTTAATTGTAAGAAAGTACATCATACCCCAATAAAGACTCTATTTATTCCAGTGCAGGAACACGGTTACGGTACACAGTATCATTTTGAAACATACTGCTAACTTTCTTCTAATTAAACTGTGTTATTCATATTATCTTGAAACAGACAGCATGCTGAAACCTAAATGTCTAGCAATCGTAATTTTCTTCTTAAAAACACAACATAATTATGTATAAAAAAGCCTGAAATAGTGCACAGTAATATTTAGCTTCATGGCATTCATCCACGGAATATGAAAACTACAAAAAATCCCCATAGACCCCCCATGTTAAAATGTCCAACTTTAGAGCTGAATTAAACATGTTTACAGCCTGGTATTAAAAAACGGTTATTGTCTCTGTAGCTAATAAACATATAGCTAACCTGTTTAAATGATATCAAGACTTAACGTCATGCTTAAGCCATGAGTTCGGTGGATTCAAGCACTTCCAAGATGGCAACGCCCGGTGCCACCACACTGAGCTTCACAATGGCTCTTCAGAAACTTGTAATTGTCTTTCCTTTTAGCTTCTTTGCTAATAGCAAGTTGTTTGACTATGTATGCTACCTGCTAACTTTCTTCTAATAACACTGTGTTATTCATATTATCTTGAAACAGACAGCATGCTGAAACCTAAATGTCTTGCAATCGTAATTTTCTTCTTAAAAACACAACATAATTATGTATAAAAAGCCTGAAATAGTGCACAGTAATATTTGGCTTCATGGCATTCATCCACGAAATATGAAAAACTACAAAAACGCTTTCTCTGATGACAGGGAAGTTCCCCTTCTGTCACGTTAAAACAACATCAGCAGAAGTTAGAATAGCAAGAAGAATCAGATCACACGTTTTCCATTCCCTTATTGTCAAGTGTTTTAAAGGCCACTTAACAGAGGGGACTTTAATAGTATCATAACACTTATGGATTACTAGTTAAGTATTCCAGCAGCTCTGTTTCCCTCCTCAGTTTAAAGCCAACTGCCGAAGATGTAAAAAACTGACCTGTGAATCACCTGGCCCTTCTCTCTCTCCTACTCACTCCTCCTCAGGAGAATCTGCACAGAGAGCGAGACCGCAAAATGTGCAACGAAAAAAAGATGAAGGGACGAGAAGTTTAGGTGGGGGCTCCTGGTTAACACGTGGAGTTAAATGCGGCAGGTAACAGAGTGAGAAAGCAGAGAAGGAAAGTCCACTTTAAGGCAGCGGGGGAAAAGATAGAGAGTGGACAGGGCTGGTGTTGAGTGCTGTTGTGTTTGTTTAGTCCCCTTCAAAGGAAAGCTTAATTATTTTACCATGCTGTGCCTGCAGAGACCGCAGGATTCATGGGCTGCTCTCAGCTCCTATCTCCTCCAACCAACGGAGGGCTTAACCCTTAAGACACTTCAAACATTCATGTCCAAGAATGTCAGATTTGAAGTTTCAGATTCCTAACAACAAAATCTTGTGATCTTGACATACACTACCGGTCAAAAGTTTGATGGAAAACACCCCAATTTTTCCAGTTTTTTATTGAAATTCAAGCAGTTCAAGTCAAATGAACAGCTTGAAAGGGTACAAAGGTAAGTGGTGAACTGCCAGAGGTAAATAAAAAAAGGTAAGGTTAACCAAAACTGAAAAATAATGTACATTTCAGAATTATACAAGTAGGCCTTTTTCAGGGAACAAGAAATGGGTTAACAACTTAACTCTATGGAGTCTTGGGCTATTTTGTCCATTTTTTAAATTCTTTTCATGTCTTTGTAAGTCATTTTGTGTCTTTTTTTGGTAATTTTGTGTCTTTTGGTGTCTTTTTTTGTCATTTTGTGTCTTTTTTTGGTCATTTTGTGTCTTTTTTTTAGTCATTTTGTGTCTTTTGGTGTCTTTTTTTGTCATTTTGTGTCTTTTTTTGGTCATTTTGTGTCTTTTTTTTGTCATTTTGTGTCTTTTTTTGTCATTTTGTGTCTTTTGGTGTCTTTTATTGGTCATTTTGTGTCTTTTTTTAGTCATTTTGTGTCTTTTGGTGTCTTTTTTTGTCTTTTTGTGTCTTTTTTTGGTCATTTTGTGTCTTTTTTTAGTCCTTTAGTCCAACATAAAATGTGATTTTGAAAAAAGAATTTTAAATGTTGCAAATATGCATTCATTTCAGAGTACACTGAGACATTAAACTGCATCATTTTCAATTAAATTCTGGAAAAGTTGGTGTGTTCTAAAACTTTTGACCAGTAGTGTATATAATTACAATATCACTTTTTATTCAGTATTCATGTTTTTCCATCCCTGGAATCCACTTTTGATTGATAAAATATCTCACCCCGTGATACCGAGCCAACTGATGACTGTGCACACATTTCCTGTCCAACAAAGCAAAGAATCCTCACAAAGATGAATCACTCTCTGCGGCTGCTGGACTGGTGCTCACTGCCTGCAGAATAGTTTGCTTTTCAGCAGTGGGTGCAACAAATTTGAACTGGAAACAGGTCAGTCACAGTGTCACAGTATGTAAAAGTGTTAACTGCCCATAAAGTAGCAGCAGTATAGATGTTAAAAGAATAGTTTGACATTTTGGGAGATACGCATTATTTGTTTTCTAGTCGAGAGTTATGCTACATTCACATTGATTCAGGCATCAAACCAGAGTTCATTTTAATGGGCGAGAGCAGGACAGTAAAATTAGATCAGGCCTGAAGAGGAATACTGCCAACAATAATGGTAGATGGCATTGCCAACCCAAGTTTGCATAAGTTTTGCTGTCCTCAATGACGCAATTTAAAACCGGACGGTAGGAAACATCGCCAGTCTGGACCATGAGAAGCTAAACATGTAAGAGCAATTACAACTGCAATTATATGATCGCAACTTGAAATCCTACCAGGATAATTTATTTAATATATTTTATTCCATTCATTTTTTTCAGTTTCAGTTTCAGTCAACTTTATTGTCAAGTATGCCACATGTAAACACATGACACAGATGAAATTGCACCGGACCCACGGTGCAAACAAGCAAAAACAATGACATTCAATAGTGCAAACAAAGTGAGGTAGATAAAATGCAAAAATAATATAATAAAGTGAAATGTGCAGTCCCTGAGTCAGTGTTGTGAGTAGTGGTGGGAGGGAGATGTGGCAAACAATACATCACTTTAGCAAAATATCACCTGCAAGTTTTGTTTTTCTGTCCTGATATTTAAGTCAGATGGGGTTGTCCATTTGCTGTATGCCTGAATCCATGTAAATGGAGCATTAGATATGAAGATTGATACCACTCTCATGTGCTCTTATGGTAAATGTGAAGCAGCTGCCAGCAGCCTGTAAGCTAAGCATAGCATAAAGACAGAAATCAGCTAGCCTGTCTCGATCCAAAGGCAGAAAAAACGCCTACCAGCACCTTAAGAGTTTTTTTCTGCCAGAAATAACAGAAATAACTTGGTTAACTTATCACCAAGTTATTTCTGGTTTGTTAATTCTGCACAAAAACTGTTATGATTACATTACTTGTGATCAAAGCTAGTCAACAAATTTGCGAACACAGCCAAACATCAAGCAAGTGCACCAGCACAAGACATAACAAGCCAGCTAATATTACTCACTAGTCCTACTGATCGAAAAAGGAAAAAGACAAGATCGGTGTTGTCTTGCAGCCTTTTATTTGGCATAGCCCTCTCCGGCGACTAAAAGCCTGATTTACTCTCATCCGACAGCCTCTTGCTCGGTTACTCCATCTTATCGTCCTCCATCAAGGTTCTCTTCGCCTCTGGCCTAATATCTGTAGAGGCAGCAGAACCTGGTTCAGTTACCCACTAATAGTCTAGACGGAATTGTCCAAAAAGTGAAAGTGAGGAGCATTTATGGGTACAAGTCAGGAACCGGCCTACTTTACTTATTTCAAGGGTGCTGAATCCAAAAAAAATGGTTCCCAAGCGAAATTTTGAGTTTTTGACCTTCTCATTTGCATATCAATATGGCGGCCAAATTGCCCATCTTGCTCAGTTGTTGGACCATTTTCCCCTTTCCCCACCATTTTTTGTAAGTAGGCAAACAAAGATGAGGAAATTAAGTTTCTAGATCTATAGTCTAGGGTCAGAGCAAGAATATAGTGGAGGCTCAGTGTCTTTTTTATGTATATTTATATATATGCAAAATACCAACTTTTAAGGTGAAATTAAGCATTATTTGTGTGGGTTTTTTAAGGCCGACATAAATATTCAATCAATATCACTTTTAAATGTTCCAGTTGGTATTTTGCATATATATATATATATATATATATATATATACACACATATATATATATATATATGTATATATACATAAAAAATACACTGAGCCTCCACTATATCCTTGCTCTGACTCTAGACTATAGATCCAGAAACTTAATTTCCTCATCTTTGATTGCCTACTTACAAAAAAACTTGGGGAAAATGGTCCAACGACTGTGCAAGATGGGCAATTTGCCATTTGATATACAAATTAGAAGGTCAAAAACTCAAATTTTGTTTGGGAACCATTTTTTTTAGACTCAGCACCCTTGAGATATGTAAAGTAGGCCGGTTCCCGACTTGTACCCATAAATGCTCCTCACTTCTTATAGAAGGCCTTTTTTCTGAAATCCGTCTAGACTATAACCCTGCTCCTACTTTGGCCTGACACCAGCATCGGTGCCTGTTAGCATTCCCCAGGGCCTGAAAACTTCTTCCTTCCAGTGTTAATAAGCTCCTGTGTTAGCGGTGTACACACCAACACTTACCTTTTGCCCTGAACTTGTAGTGCTAGCAGCATGCTAGCTGAGCTAACTAGTTGACTACAGCTGCAGTTAGCAGTTAGCGTTACTTTAGCAACAAATAAAGCTTTCTGTCCATCAGAAAGTCAAGGCAGGACATGAGATGGAAAACAAGAGAGCATTTTCTCCATAAAATGTGGTCCAGTTTCATCAAAATCAGTGATATAGTTGGTGATGTGTGATTTAGTGCTGTGAAGTCACTTCTCGCGGGAGATCGCACTCACTCGCACTCACCAAAGTTGCATATAGTGTGAGAACAGGCATTCAGGACACAAAGTGGGAATGACAGAGGCACCAGTCTTCCTATTACAAGTCATTCTAGCATCAAAGTCATTTTGAAGCTGTTATTTAAGGGAAAAGTAGTTGCATGTTGCTGCTTTAGCAGTCATAGTGGTTTGCCAACTGTTTTGCTAGCCAACCCAGTTGCAGTGTTGCTCTCATTACTTGTTGAACCACTGGATGGGTTTGGGCTCTATAAATGTGTCGGGGTAGAGTCCAATAACCCGTTTAAAGTCCTGACACATGGTGGAGAAACCAGATTTTTACACTATTTCAAGTTCTTTTTAATTTAAAAGATGTGGTAAAGGCTTACGTTTACTAGATATTTGACACATTCATAACACATCTATGAATACACCATTGAACATCTGTGATACATGCTTTTCAATACATCTGGGCCATAATAGTTTATCCATGACATTACTTGACTGCAGCTGGCTGAAGGTGTGCATGCTCGGAAAACGACCCATTTCACAGCTTTAGCGATAAGAAAAGGAGCAAAAGGAGTTAAGACTGGTTGTGTGGTGGTGGTATGTTTTATTCGGTAAAGGCTGAGAAGTGCTTTTAAATGACACAAGTACTTTTACTCCACTTTTACAGCTGCCATATCATGTACAAAAGCACAAGGATTTTGAACATCCAAACTTTGTGACTCCTTCAAATAAATTGTCTAACAGGAATAGTGTCAGTGATCTTGTTCACTCGGTCCTGGCAAGCACACAGCAGATCACTTTACATCAAATGGGAATGCCAGTCACTTTAGGAATTTATATGTGTTATTACTATGGTCTAGACAGTCTAGGACAGATGTCATTGAGATGTAAAATTGGACCTGTTCCATAAAAGAAATGGACTGTGCATGATGGTGACAGTGTCTGCAATGAAAAGGGTGTATCATAGCACGGAAATCATATTTTCCTTGAAAACATGTAAAATATAAAAGTCACTTTTTTCAACTTATTCCCAGCTCAATATCAGGTGTCTCAGAGTTTTAGCTGAAGAAACAATATCATACTGTAAAACAATAGAGATATTGCTCCAGCAGTATCATAAAGCTTTCATTTAGGGAAACCTTTCAAGAAATTTCAAGTATTTTCTATCTGTATTTGCATTGGAAGTATGTTAAATTACTTCTCCCCACTGGCAGAGTTTTTTCAACCGTCCTTTTAAGAAAAATAATATTTTAAGAGCCCTAACTAGATTAAATGACTTGTAAGATTTCCTGTGGTGTGACAGCACCCAGGGTGATTTTTCTGGGAATACCATTTTCTGCTCCATAACTACCAATAATACAGACTAAAGCTCGTTGGGGTATAAAAAGAAATAAATACTCTGAGGACTCACAAAGTCACTCCTTCATCTGCTGAGCAGTTCCAGATTTTACTTCTCAATGGCATTTCAGCTTATAGACTTTGGGCTGTGGTTTTCTGGCCATTGAGTTGACTTGTTCATTGTCACATAGTCTGGAAATTAACAGGTAATATATATATCCAACAAATAAAAAATATTAATTAATAGGCGAAAATTGGCTTTGCCTTAGAGACTGTGTCCTCTTAAGGCTTTGTTTCTCCTTATTGATTATAAAACAAAGTTGTCAAGATCAAAATACTTACAATACAATGTCTACATGCACTGTAAAATGTTTTTACAGTAAAACACTGTCAAATTGCAGAGAAAAAGGGCGTAAAATTTATAATTGCATGTCAGCGTAGTGGACACTTTTAAATACCGTAAATCAAGGAATAGTACAAAACTTTTGAAAAACTGTAGAAAACACAAAGTTTTACTCTCAAAATATAAAAATTTCATGTAAAATGAATGGAGAAATACCATATTGCCACAAGGACACAATTACCATAAAAATAAAGTGATTTATCATCTAAATTACAATTTTTGCTGATATTTACATTTAAATTTACACCCACTCACTGTAATTTGTACAGTAAGTTCTGGCAACGACAGCTGTCTGTATTTTACCATAAATCAAAGATATGTTTTTAATTTAGCAGTTACAGTGTTTACAATGTTCGATATGATAGTTCAGTGTGTTAGCATGCTAACAGTTGCTAACACTTAACACAAAGTACAGCTAAGGCTGATGGGAATTACTTAAGTTTTGTAGTTATTTAGCCCCAAAAGTGAGTCAATCCCCATAGACCCCCATGTTAAAATTTCCAACTTTAAAGCAGAAATAACAACATGGTCTGTGGAATAGCGACGGATTCATTTAACTCAAAATCCATGGAATAGCCACGGAATCACTCAAATTTCCGTGAAACTGACACGGATTTCGCTACAATGCAAGTTAATGCCAGTCATATCCCGTGGCTATTCCAACATACAAAGTGATTATGTACATTCACTGAGTGAATATTTAGAAAATAAAATATATATTTCTCGCTACAAATGTGATCAAAATCCGTTTTTATGCAGAAACTAAGTCAAAATATTGATTTTTTTCACTAAAAATGAGAGAACTGTCCGCCATGTTTTTTGTTCTGACCGCCGGGACCTTGAAAGTCACGTGACTCGGAACAAACCAATAGGAACAAATATCCATGGAATAGCCACAGGATATGACTGTCTTTAACTTGCATTGTAGCGAAATCCGTGTCAGTTTTACGGAAATTTGAGTGATTCCGTGGCTATTCCACGGATTTTGAGTTAAGCAAATCCGTGGCTATTTCACGGATTCCTGTGAGACCAGGCTCAGAAATAAACATGTTTACAGAAAACTGCTTCTGTTTCTAAAGCTAAGTTCCCAGTTCATGACTGTTGTAACTGTACAGGGTTGATTATTTGGTAACACTTTATATTAAGGTCCTTGTAATAACCATTAATTAACAAGTAATAAGGCCCTTGTAAGTCCTTACAAGATGCTTATTAACATTATTGTGTTTATAAGCTTATATAAGTGTTAATAATGGCATTACAAACACCCATGACCCACCCATTATGTCTTTGCCATGCCTTTATTAATCTTATTTCGTTTGCTTATTGATATTAAAATATACTTTATTGCTCATCTATTATAAGTTAACTATAAGTTAACTATGCTTTTTGCAACTACCGGATCTAAAGCGAGAACAATGCCTTATTACTTGTTAATGAATGGTTATTAAGGACCTTATTATAAAGCGTTACTGATTTTTTTTATATACCTGTCCTGTTTAAATTATAATAAGGCTTAAGGTTATGCCTTTTGGTGCCTTTTGAGGTGTTGAAGCCACCCACTTTGAGCTTCACTTTCAGAAATCTATGACTGACATCACAAGGACAATGTCCATATTTTGTTCAGCCTATGTATTCATACAGTTCATGTTTTAAAAAGCACGTCTCTCTGTATTCTCAGTGACATGTGATGCTCTTTCTGCTCCCGGTCCACAGAGGCATGTACGTTGTCTAGTTAAAAGACAAGTAATGAGTTTTCTGGGGTGGTTTGTGACTGTATGTCAGTCCCAAAAGGGATTGTTTTTCTAACTTGCTCCCTCCACAGGGAGGTCAGAGAGCAAGGTCAGGAACAGAGCAGCATCCCTTCAGCAGGACAACTACTTATTGTCATTCATGAAGGCTTGAACATGGGCCTTTGAACTGTCTGGAAGTCTTTTAAGCCTCACTGGACTGTACTGGACTCGGTTTGCACAGAGGAACATTTTGATATTTAGTGTAAAAACAGAAAATGATCATACATGTTTGAAAATATGTTATTCTTCGTGCAACAGTCTATTTGGTTTCGTTTTGTGTGACTGTTGTTTGTTCTTAAAATCATACAATTTAAATCTAAGGATGTGTACAACATGTTTAATGTTGACACCAATGTACCCTGATGTAGGTATAGCCCTCTGTTTTTTTTTTTGTATACACATCAATAAAAATATGAAACACAAAAAATGAGATCAGATAGATGGAAAAGACAGGAGAGGGAGGGATGATGGGGAAGATGGAGAGGTGAAACTGGAAGACGGGGAGAGGAGCGAGAGGTCCTGTTTCCATGATGCAACTGTTGGGTTTTACAGGGACTTTTACTGCAGGATTGAGACGGTTTGGTCAGAGAGAATTGGATTAGGGTGGCAGCTTTCAATCCCCTGTACATCAGTAAAACACTTATCACATAACAAGATACACTGTAAAAAAAAAAAACTGTTGTTTTTACGGTAAAAAACTGGCAGCTGTGGTTGCCAGAACGTTACCGGAATAAATACGGTGCAACTTTTTTCTAATATTACGGTAAAAAGATATTGACACTGTTGATTTCACGTTTAAGATTGCATTTATTCCATTTTTTACCGTATAAATAAAAGGTTTTTCCATCAAAAGATTTGACATATAATTGACAAGAAAATACTTTATAAATGCTGCATAAATTAAAGATTTTACCATTAAATATTACAGTATATTTCTGTTAGAGATATGGTGTTTAGTACATTTAACAGTGAGAAAAAGTATTTTTACAAAAAATAAATGCAAAAATTACAGTGATGCTTTTTGTTACAAACACGGTGCTAATGTATTTTACAGTAATACAGTAATGTTTGTTTTTTTTAATTTAAAACCTGTAAAAATACTGTTCTGGCTGATATATACATTTACAGTGTTTAGTTGTTACTGAAACTGAATTAACCCATTTATCATTTTACGGTCTTTTACTGTCATGGTTTAGCAGTTTTTCACCATAAAATCTACAGACATTTTTTACAGTGTATTTCTCCATTAATTTTACATCAAAATTTTATATTTTTACACTAAAACTGTGTGTTTTCTGCAGTTTATGGCAGTTGAATTTAAAGTTTTATGATATTCTTTGATTTACAGTAATTAAAAGTATTCACTTCGGTGATGTACAATGTTTAATTTGACAACCTATTTCTGATGCAATTTGACAGTGTTTTACTGTAATTTCTACAAAGGTTTTTTACAGTGTGCTAGAAGGAGCTGTTGTGGATTTCCAGTTCAGAAGGAGGTGACGTTTAGCAATTGATCTCATTTTCTATCTACGTTTCCCCACTCGGCCTCTGCCCGATCCCTCCTTCCTGTACCCTCCTCTATCCCTCTTCCTCTCCTCCTGCCATTTATCTGTCTCTCCTCCCTGCTGTTTCTGTCCCCTTTCCCCCCTCTTCTTCCCCGTTCCCCTCTTTCCCTCTGTAGTCTGCAACCTGTGGAACCAATTAGACCTTGTAAGCGGGGGGCTTCTGCCACTGTCGTGTGGTCGGTTTAACCTGCCGCTCCAGAAAGGACCTCGCCTCAGAGCGCGACCACCACCACCACCACCTTGCCTGCCTCAGTGGGTGGGTTTTGGGTGGGGGGGGGGTGGCCACAGGAGCTCAGGGACCACCAAGGCTCTTTTGAACCCCTGTCCTCAGTAAAATCCCAAATGTGGGGTTGACTTTCTTTAAAAGACAACGGATGGGAGCCAGTGGACAGTTTCTGAAATGACAGTAAAATCACAGAAATGCCGTGAAAAATAATCATAAAATTCATCCCTGTAGAACCTGATAATGTAATAAATTCTCGATAATGTAATAACCCCGATAATGTTATAAAAATCTGCACTTGAGTCCATTGAAAATGTAATAAAACCTGATAATGTAATAAATTCCCGATAATGTAATAACCCCGATAATGTAATAACCCGATAATGTAATAACCCCGATAATGTAATAAAAATCTGCAATTGAGTCCATTGAAAATGTAATAAAACCTGATAATGTAATAACTTCCAGATAATGTAATAACCCCGATAATGTAATAAAAATCTGCACTTGAGTCCATTGAAAATGTAATAAAACCTGATAATGTAATAACTTCCCGATAATGTAATAAAGTGCATTTCCCAATAATGTAATACACTTTTTTGCCAATAATGTAATAAAGTATTACATTAATGGGAGGTTATTACATTATCAGGTTAGCCTTCATTTCCCAAGTCCTGATAATGTAATAATTCCCCAATATTGTAATAATTTAACAGCAGACCACCCATTACTTGGGTTCAAGTGGTGATACTGTGCGTCAACTCTAGCTCCAGAGCTCTAGCGCCACCAACAGGTCAAAGTTTAATGTTTATTAACTTTTGACCCGTTCATCCGTTTTTCACAAACAAGGTATCCATGACAACCGAATGCATTCAACAGCTTCTTGAAATCTAAAGGTGCTTGGTGTTATACTTTATTACATTATTGCTAAAAAGTGTATTACATTATTGGGAAATGCACTTTATTACATTATCGGAAAGTTATTACATTATCAGGTTTTATTACATTTTCAGTGGACTCAAGTGCAGATTTTTATTACATTATCGGGGTTATTACATTATCGGGAATTTATTACATTATCGGGAAGTTATTTCATTATCAGGTTTTATTACATTTTCAATGGACTCAAGTGCAGATTTTTATTACATTATCGGGGTTATTACATTATCGGGAATTTATTTCATTATCGGGAAGTTATTACATTATCAGGTTTTATTACATTTTCAATGGACTCAAGTGCAGATTTTTATTACATTATTGGGGTTATTACATTATCGGAAAGTTATTACATTATCAGGTTTTATTACATTTTCAATGGACTCAAGTGCAGATTTTCATTACATTATCGGGAATTTATTACATTATCGGGAATTTATTACATTATCGGGAAGTTATTACATTATCAGGTATTATTACATTTTCAATGGACTCAAGTGCAGATTTTTATTACATTATCGGGGTTATTACATTATCGGGAAGTTATTACATTATCAGGTTTTATTACATTTTCAATGGACTCAAGTGCAGATTTTTATTACATTATCAGGGTTATTACATTATCGGGAAGTTATTACATTATCAGGTTTTATTACATTTTCAATGGACTCAAGTGCAGATTTTTATTACATTATCAGGGTTATTACATTATCGGGAAGTTATTACATTATCAGGTTTTATTACATTTTCAATGGACTCAAGTGCAGATTTTTATTACATTATCGGGGTTATTACATTATCGGGAATTTATTTCATTATCGGGAAGTTATTACATTATCAGGTTTTATTAAATTTTCAATGGACTCAAGTGCAGATTTGTATTACATTATCAGGGTTATTACATTATCGGGAATTTATTACATTATCAGCTTCTACAATCCCTTCCTCATCTCCATCTTTATCTTTTAGTGTGTGATTATGCTGCAGGCCTGTTTAGGATACGGTTCATCCTCTTTGGGGGTAAACAAACTCCTCTTTTAGCACCAGACCGTCTCCTTTCACCCTCTTTTCACCCTCAGCCCAACTGCCAGGAATGCTTTTAACAATTCACTGTCGGACGCAGAGCAACACGGGACGCTGGGAGATTGTCGCATTCCAAAGGGGAGCATTTTTTAGTCGCTCTTCACGTGTCAATCAGCGACACTATCGCCTTGTCGCCCCTTTAAACCCCCGCCAAGACACACAAACACACACACACACACACCGACTCTGTGAGCGTGCAGGCCGCTTTGCTGCGTCTCAGTTTGAAGACACAGTCGTCGATGTGTTAAGCACCTAAGAATGCGGTTTCTTATGGCGGCTGTAGGACACACAAACACAGTTTTCTCAGACTTCACACAAAGGACTCTTCCACCTCCAACATCTGTGATGTGGGTCACTGAGGAGCACCTCTCCTCTGGTGAAATGTGGAGAGTAGCAGGTCTCTTTTAACAAGGACTCCCCGAAAAAAGAAAAAAAAAAGAGAGAGAGAGAGAGAGAGAAAAGAGGATAGGTTTCCATCCTCATAATTCATCTCAACTGGTTATTTTTTTTCCACATGATGATTTCTTGCAGGTTCGGGGCCGCACTCTAAACCTTTTTTTTGGCACTTTTGTCCACAGAAAACGTACCAAATACTGTAAAATCAATCTAAACATGCGGCTTATTTTTGTAGCTCGATTTTTTAAATGATAAGAAGAAAATGGGGTCAGGAAGGGCACACACACACACACACACACACACACACATTCTTGTACTTCTATCTTTGTGAGGACCCTCATTGGAACAGTGAATTCCCTTGCAAGGTTATAATAGTTTGGGATTTTTCATTAGTTTTAGTTTTAATTTCGTTGTGACTTTTTGTTTTCAAATTCAGTTAGTTTTAACTAGTTTTTAGAGTGAGTTTGCTAGTTTTAGTTTAGTATTTATTTTTTTAAATGCTTTAGTTTTAGTTTAGTTTTTATTAGTTGTAGTTTTTTTGTAATGGGGTATTTGTTGGGTGGGAGATTAAAAGAGATCACAGTAAATTTCGTCTTTATTTCCTTTGCCTTATCCATCTTCATTATGTATGAAAAAAGTTGACAAAAGACGAAAACGAAGGACATTTTCACTATAATTTTAGTTAGTTTTGTAACCACACAATACAGTTTCAGTTAATTCTCATTTTTTTTGTAACCTTAACCGTAAATCAAAGTCTAAATCTTTAAAAAAAAGCCTTTAAAGAAGTGAGGACCGGCCAAAATGTCCTCACTCTGTTGGTTAAAAACGTGTTCTGGTCCTCACTATGTAGGAAGAACAAGAACACACACACACACACACACACACACACACCTAATACGGGCCAACTTTCAACAGCTCTCCTCCTAACACACACATTCTCCCCGTTACAGTCGGGATAACAGTCCTGGTGAGATTCTTTGGCACATTATCAGTGCGTTGAAAGCACCTGACTGGTATGTGACAGTAGCAGTTAGTGACAGTTCTCCTTTAAAGTGGGGGGTGGGCGGTGTCGGGCTAAAGGGTTGATCCATTTGATACGCGTCCTGCTGGATACTTGACAGGAGCTGTCAGTGAGCCGAGGGGAGGGTGGTGCTTATCGATCAAACACCCCTCCTATCTGCCACGCTGACCTTCAGTCCTGAGGACGGTGTCTGGGTGGGGAGAGTGTAATGGGAGACAGAGGGTGGGTGGTGGTGGGGGGTCGCCTTGTGGTTTTGAAAGTAAATTTATTACAATATCAGAGTTTATGTGCATGGAAAGTGGTCATCAGTGTATTTATGCGAGTGTTAGTTTCTGTTTCTGACTTTAAAAAAGTTCAGAAATAAGCCGTGGAGGACCAGGGCCAGATTAACACTCTGCTGTAACCTGGGCAACAACACCTCAGAATCACCATAATCGGGCAAAATACAGAATAAATTACTGTAATATACAGTTAATATACTCGTTAATATACTCAATACATCAATAACTAACTGTCATCAAGTGCATTTTCATGTAGAGATGTGCAAACGCTCATAGAACTATGAATGCACCACCATGTCCTCTTGTTAAGGCCACTTACTCACATACGATGTTATGAAAACAAAACACATCAGCATCAAATCAACTTTATCAACTTTATTTAAGACAGCGTTAGCTGATACAAAGTGCTTTACATGGCAGGACAAACCAACAATAAAAACAGAACAAACAAAAACAACTAAAACAAAGTGAGTCTCATGCTGGGTAAAACAAAAAACAGTAAATAAAAGTGGGTTTTAAAATTAATCTCAATTTAAAAATTAATCTTAATTAAAAAAAAACAACACAAAGAACAAATAAAAACAAAAAATAAAACAGAGCAAAGGCCAGTGAATAAAAATGGGTTTTAAGATTTCTTTTAAAAGCGGACAGTATAATCTGGGAAAATTGACCCACTGCATAGATAATAATAATTATAATAATACATTTTATTTGGAAGGCACCTTTCTTGGCACTCAAGGACACCTACAAAAAGATATAAAAAGAAAGGGAAGGAAGTGTCCTCAATTTTTTATAAAAAAAAAATAAGTAAGCAACCATTTTCAAAGCATCCAATATTTATTTAACAACACCTATTCCCAGCAGCACTAATATATTGAATTGATAGAGCGATCACAGAGGAAGACAAGACACAAACAAGAATCAAGAATCTAGAATCAAGTAGCATTTTGGTCCCCAGATCATTTTAAACAGAAATCACCCTGAAATCACATCAAAATTAATTTTTTTGAGCAACGGCTGTGTCAATTTTCCTTCATGAAATGGATAATTTTATTTTTTTAAGGTATTGCATTGCAGTGTTGGAAGAAGTATTAAGATTACTAATACTTATTATAATTAATATGTATTATTATATAATTAATATTTAGATCCCTTACTTAAGTAAAAGTACTAATACCACACTGTGTATAAATAAAAAAATCTCGACCTGAAAAGTAACTAAAGCTGTCAGCTAGATGTAGTGTAACCTTTAACCCTGTTAAAAATGTAAAATCTCAAAAAAGCCTTTAAAGAAGTGAGGACCGGCAGAAATGTCCTCACTTTGCAAAAATGTCCTCACTCTGTTGGTTAAAAACGTGTTCCGGTCCTCACTATGTGGGAAATACAAGAACACACACACACACACACACACACACACACATATGAAACTCTCTTCATAATTAGTGAAACCGTTGCAGATTCTCTGAGTCAACCATCAAATCACCGGTCCCCACATGAGCTCTGACAGGATCAGCGGTGATCCTAAAAAACATCTTTTTAAAGTGATTCTTTCTTCAAAATCTGGTGCTGCACCACAGTTTATTTTTGCTGGAGAGGAGGATGCCGTGCATCACACCAGCAGCATGCAAAAGCTGATGAGAAAGAAGTGACACTGAGTGACAACCAGTCATCTTGTGGTTAACCATAACCAGTGTTTAGCCTTGACGATCCGGGGCCACTGGTCATTACAGCACCATGCGGGGCCCGCCGCTCTGCTGTCAAAACACTGTGCTTGGCAGGAGCTCGGTACATCAGAATGTGACTGGACAAAATATGTGTTTAAAGCCTCCACAAGGGACTTCCACTTTGTGTTGATTTTGACGCCCCCGGTGGACAAAAGTGGTAGTGTGCAAAGATTTTAACGCAGCTAGCGCGGCATTTGTTTCAAAAGCAGGCGGCAATCTCCGTGTCTGAGCATGGAGGCCAACCAGGAAGTGCATAAAGCCTGCAATCTACCGAAAATTCCAGCAGGGGGTGCCAAGTTTGGCTGCAAAAAAAATCTGCCCATTCATTTCAGTGCAAAATTAGAAAACTTCTGACTCGATTTAATACCTCAGAATTTTTTTTCAGGACAACACTATGGTCTCAATCACTAGTAAAAAATCATCTTCAAGACAATTTGATGTCAATAGTTCTAATAATGGCCCCATTTAGAGGAAAATAGAAGGTAAAGAATCGTATGATTTGGGGCGGGGCTACCTTTGATTGACAGGTCACTGACAAGGCGAGCCGTCATCAGGAGAGAAGCAGAACAATGCGTATCCATGGCAACGAGTCAATAAAGTTATATATAACGTTATATAGATATAAAAGAGGACGTTTAGCGGTTTGGTCTCATAACTTTGACCCTTTCACTGTATTTTCACTTAATGACAGTTTATTTGAACGTTTTGTTCAGTAAAAATGTCTTGTTCAGTGTTTGGTTGGACTAACAGACACTCCAAGGAGTCGCTGCTCAGTTTTCTGAGGTAAGAAAGATACATTTTGTTTTTGTTTTTTTGCTAGCCAAAACTAACATCCCAGTTAATGCTCCAGTTAATGCTAACATGAATTAGCAGCAGCTTCTCTCAGTCAGGTTGAGGTGTAGAGAGGCTGTAGTCAGTGATCAGATCCCTCTCCTCCTCCACAGTCCAAATATGGTCTGCTTCCTGTATCGGAAACAAGATGGCGACGAGTGTAACGATGAACTCGAGGCTTCCAACGGGCCACAAACGAATGGGTGACGTCACGTTATTTATATACAGTCTATGTTTCAAAAGCAATTGCAAGGATATAACTTAGTCTACTAATGTTCTTCTTCAAACACAGTTGTTTGCAGGATGCATAGGGATGAGGTAATTATGTGGCTATTAACGATTAAAAATTGTAATATGACGATGGTGAAACAAAGTCAGTGATATTTAATCCACCAACATAAATTCATGTATTGATGTAAAACCACGTCTTGTAATGTATTTCATTAATAAAACATTGAGATTAGGGGTGTCATGATACACTGGTATTGACTATGATATTTTAAAAATTAAATTAAATATTCTTATCATGATAATAATAATAAATACATTATAATATTGTGCAAACAATCCAAAATAAAAACAAAGTCTTAAATAATTTTTCATTACCTTTTTGTGGTTACAGACTCTCTCCAGCTGACTACACTCATATTTTAATGGTAAAGAAAGTTAAAGATGAATTTGACAGCATTTATGTTCTCAAACATGTTACCGCGCTAATATCGTTATCGTTATAAAATTTGATATCCTGACACCACTAGACATATAACAGGGGGAAAAGGACCAATTCAGGATCAGTTTTGAGTCCTTTCATATCCCACAATTCTCTCTATTCCTGTGCCTTTAGATTATTATTTTTTTTCAATCAATTCTTTTTCTTTTCTCTCTTTACTAATATTACCTATCAGTATCAGCCATAACCACAAAATATAATGCCAAAATTAAAGAAAAGAAACTTCTCTTTGCCAAACTTTGCTTGGGAAAATGTAAACATTCAGGTCTGTGTGCCGTAATTGTTTTGTCTGATTTTTTGGGGAGTCATTTCCTCTGACAGACATTAAGAATTATCATATAGAAAAAGCTAATCCTCTCGCCGATGGTCCTGTTTGCTCATGTAGGTCACATAGAGACATCAGTATTAAATTGAGACTGTTTCAGTACCAGATAAAAACTCATTGTAGCAGCTTTAAAGTTGTGGATTTGATATGGAAGTTTTGAACAGATAAATTTTGTGTCAGTTTTAAGCAGTGGTGGAAAGTAACTAAGTACATTTACTCAAGTACTGTACTTAAGTATAATTTTGATCTACTTGTACTTTACTTGAGTATTTCCATTTTGTGTAATTTATACTTCTACGTCACTACATTTTAAGGCAAATATTGTACATTTTACTCCGCTACATTTAGCTGTAAGCTTTACTTTTCAGGTCGAGATTTAACATGAAACACATGATCAATTTAAAGATAGATAGATAGATAGATAGATAGATAGATAGATAGATAGATAGATAGATAGATAGATAGATAGATAGATAGACAGACTTTATTTATCCCAAGCTGGGAAATTACAGTGATTAGACTCTTTTTTTGTAAATTAAATCTAATAACAGTAAATAAGGTAATTAAATGAGCCCTATCTTTACAAAATTAAAACACTACATAAAAGCATTAATGCAAATAATGTAATAATATATTTAGAATATATATAACAATCTGAGTGGGTCCATTCTGCATCACAAGTACTTTTACTTTTGATACTTTAAGTACACACTGAAAAAAGAAAGTAGTTGAACCAACTTAATTGAATTGTTTCATCTGGTAACACCTAAATGAATTAAGTTCTTTCAAATTAATTTAATAAGTTAGATTAACACAATTGATTTTAAATTAATTTGAAAGAACTTAATTCATTTAGGTGTTACCAAATGAAACAATTCAATTAAGTTGGTTCTTTTTTCAGGACATTTTGATGCTGATACTTTTGTACTTCACTACTACAGGACTTTAACTTGTAGTAGAGTAATTTCACAGATGGGTATCAGTACTTTTACTTCAGTAAGGGACCTGAGTACTTGTACTACCACTGGTTTAAAGTGAAGATAGATAGATAGATAGATAGATAGATAGATAGATAGATAGATAGATAGATAGATAGATAGATAGATAGATAGACTGACTTTATTTATCCCAAGCTGGGAAATTACAGTGATTAGACTTTTTTTTTTATTTTTTATTAAATCTCATAACAGTAAATAAGGTAATTAAATGAGCCCTCTCTTTACAAAATCAAAACACTCTTTACATAAAAGCATTAATGCATATAATGTAATAATATATTTAGAATATATAAAACAATCTGCATAACAAGTACTTTTACTTTTGATACTTTCAGGACATTTTGATGCTGATACTTTTGTACTTCACTACTACAGGACTTTAACTTGTAGTAGAGTAATTTCACAGATGGGTATCAGTCCTTTTACTTCAGTAAGGGACCTGAGTACTTGTACTACCACTGGTTTTAAGTGAAGTTTAACATGAAACGCATGATCAATTTAAAGAAATACAGAGGATAGATAGATAGATCGATAGATAGATAGATAGATAGATAGATAGATAGATAGATAGATAGATAAGTAGATAAATAGATAGATAGATAGACTTTATTTATCCCAAGCTGGGAAATTACAGTGATTAGACTCTTTTTTTTATTTTTTTATTAAATCTCAGTAAATAAGGTAATTAAATGAGCCCTATCTTTACAAAATTAAAACAATCTTTACATAAAAGCATTAATGCATATAATGTAATAATATATTTAGAATATATAAAACAATTTGCATAACAAGTACTTTTACTTTTGATACTTTCAGGACATTTTGATGCTGATACTTTTGTACTTCACTACTACAGGACTTTAACTTGTAGTGGAGTAATTTCACAGATGGGTATCAGTACTTTTATTTAAGTAAGGGACCTGAGTACTTGTACTACCACTGGTTTTAAGTGAAGTCAAAGTGTGAATGAAGCTTCCTCACATATGGAGTCTGATGTGTGGTTAATGGGCGCCCCCTACTGGCTCCTCGTCTCCTCACACCTCCGTGACGCCTCTGCACCGACTCACTTTACATTACTGCAGAGGAAGAGCTCAGCTAATGTGCTAAAGCAACTTGCAATCAACACAAAGTAGATTTGATGCATTTAGATCTATATTTCCAGTCATGTCTGTATTTCTGCGCGCACACTTCCTCATGAACCACTTAGACACACATCCTTCCTCTTCCTCCCTCCCTCCTGATCTATAAATACTCTCTCATCAGCAGAGGCTGGCTGCGAGAGGCTTCGACCCCGGCCTCTCTCCGTCCAGCAGAGCAGTGATTTATGGGGGCTCAGGCTGGCGCTAACCTTGCACTTGAGCCCTGGCAGTATAAATGATGGCAGGTCAGTGGCACCGTGGATGGAGGGGAGAGACTCTCTTTCTCCACCTCCGTTTCTCTCTCCTCTCTCTGTCCTGTTATCATCAGTGTGATGGAGACATCATCATCGTCTCCCGGGAGTATAAATAGTGCTGGATCAGGTGACAGTGCCGGCCCTGGCCTTTGATGGGAGCTTTAATTTCATGCCTAATTTCTCTCGGCACAGAGAGGATCGATGCTGCCCTGCTCGTGCTCCCCATCCCTCTGCTGCAAAGACAAGAGAGCAAAGAAGGACAAATGCTGGCTGCTGAGTGATGTGCATGCACCAAGACATTTAGCTTACCTGTAAACACAGATACGTGCGGACATCCTTCACGCGGTGCAAAACACATCGGCGAATAAATGCCACGTCAAGACACACGTGCACACAGAGATCCATTTCTGCAGCAGCACACGACTCAAACAATCAATACGGCAGGAACAGATAGCTTTGGAAATAAGGGCAACAAGCGAAATATAACTACACAGCTAGCCACCTGTGTGTTGTGTGTTGGTGATAAATTTAAGCCCTCTGTCCCCGCTCGCAGCCCCAGGGAGGCATTGAACTCTAGCCCCTCCATAATGACTTTGTCTACCTATCGATCCGGCTATGATCCATGTACTGTAATTCTTATATCATCAGCCCCGGCCCCAGCAATAACTCCAAGTCATATTTCGGGGCCTCTCGTCCACTTGACAACTTAATGATGCAGGGGTCCTTGCCGAGTTTGGACTTTCACCCCCCCTCTCTCTGCCTTTCTCTCTCCTCCTGCAGGGCTCTAATTTCTCCTTGTTCTTTCAGACTAATATCAGCAAAGGCACAGAGAGGCTGTTCTCTCTCAGGACTTCCCTCTCTGAACCACATATCTTCTCCTTTTCACCTCTGTGTACTTGCAGTATAGCACAGGGTTAGTGTCTGGGACTGCTGCGCATCTGTCTCCGATTTGGAGCACAGCCCCTGCAGGCTCCCGAGGAGACTCAGCCGTCCCTCTTTAGACCCTGTTCTTTTTCTCCCTTTGAGCCGGAGCTATATTTCATTGTCATTTCAACCCTCTCTGCCTAGCCTGGATGTAATAGCGGGAGATATATGGCCCCTCGCTTCTGCAGTCTTCGGAGCTTCCTCAGCCTTTTATAAAACACTGTCAGAGTGACAAAACAGCAGCCCTTGGGTATTCGGGCACAGATGCCCCCCTCATCCCGAGGCGATTTCTCAATATCCTGCGCTGATCCTTTTAGCAAAGAGATAACATCTGGGTCCTTGGACAGGATGAGTTGGAACAGTCATCCTGGACAGAGTCGTAGCTCATCTCTATAGCTCTGTCTGCCCATAAGCCATAGGCTGTCTGTCAGCTCTGTTTTTATAAGAGCTGATTTAGGGAGCAGCCCTTGAATCCTGAGCCAATAGAGAACCACAGGAGCATGCAGGACCTTTTTTTTTAATTTTTATACTTCGATCCAGTTCTGACACACCTGATGGTCTATTGCTAATCAAGGAGCGTCAACCTGTCGAAGCAGGAGTGGAGAGAGGGAGAGGTTTTGTTCATTAATGTCGCTGTTTGAAAGGCTCTAATGGTGTTCCACCTGGCCGCTGAGACACATAACAACCCTGCACCTCTGAGACACGGCCCTGATTGAGATGTGAGTAAAAGAGGGGAGAAAGGGGAAGGGGAGCAGATGGGCTCTGCAGACAATTAAAGCTGCATCTTCTGTTGTGGTTCCTCCACTTTGTTCCTGTCACTCCTGCCTCATCATTAGTGACATCTATCCTCTTAATACGCAGCTGCATGTGGAGCCCAGAGACCGATACGGGATTGAGACGGATACCGATATGAGGAGACTGTAGCACAAAGTACCACCTCATGTAGTGTTTGTACAGCACATAGACTGTATAGAAATAATGGACGTAGTCACCGTGACGTCACCCGTTGGTTTGTGGCCCGTTGGAAGCCTCGAGTTCAGCGTTACACTCGTCGCCATCTTGTTTCCGATACAGGAAGCAGACCATATTTGGACTGTGGAGGAGGAGAGGGATCTGATCACTGACTACAGCCTCTCTACACCTCAACCTGACTGAGAGAAGCTGCTGCTAATTCATGTTAGCATTAACTGGAGCATTAACTGGGATGTTAATTTTAGCTAGCAAAAAACAACAACAAAATGTACGTTACTTACCTCAGAAAACTGAGCAGCGACTCCTTGGAGTGTCTGTTAGTCCAACCAAACAGTGAACAAGACATTTAATGAACAAAACGTTCAAATAAACTGACATTAAGTGAAAATACAGTGAAAGGGTCAAAGTTATGAGACCAAACCGGTGAACATCCTTTTTTATATGTATTGACGTTATATATAACTTTATTGACACGTTGCCGTGGATACGCATTGTTCTGCTTCTCTCCTGATGACGGCTCGCCTTGTTAGTGACCTGTCAATCAAAGGTAGCCCCGCCCCAAATCATATGATTCTTTGTCTTCTATTTTCTTCTAAATGGGGCCATTATTAGAACTATTGACATCAAATTGTCTTGAAGATGATTTTTTACTAGCGATTGAGACCATAGTGTTGTCCTGAAAAAGTTTCTGAGGTAATAAATCAAGAGAGAAGTTTTATCATTTTTCATTGAAATGAATGGACAGAAATGTTTTTGCAGCCAAACCTAGCGCCCCCTGCTGGAATTTTCGGTAGAATTCAGCTTAAGGCACTTCCTGGTTTGTCTCCCTGCTCAGACCCGGAGGTTGCCGCCTAGAGTAAAGGCTATGGGGAGTTAGGATACAAAGTATGAAGAACGACAAGGTCCACTTAGGGAGGGTGAGAGGGTCAGACAAACACAGGATCGCCGGCATTTATGTCCTCACATCTCGTAGTAATGTGCATTTATTTCTCTTTTTAACGATCTTTTATAAAGCCAAACCATGTACATTTTTGCCCACGTACTTTTGTATAAACCTAAAGAAACTAACACTTATTCATGTAAACAATGTGGTTAAAATGGCGGTTATGTTTAGGATTGAGGATGTGTTGATCTCTTGTCACCACTAAGGGTGTTAATTTTAGACACAATCCTGTGGGACATATTTGAGGGTAAGAACAAATAGCCTATGTGGTCATATAGCTTCAAGCACTTGCTAGACTTTAGACTTCAATTACTGATGGCGGCCAATATAGTGATTTTTTTAGCTGTAATGAAAATGGACCTTTTTCTATATGGATTTTGCACCGATATGACAACGCAAAGGAAATCAGAAGACGTTATAGGCCACATACAATGTATTACAATGTTGACCCATACAAAAAATGAAAAGTGAAATGATGGTGCATCAAAAGTGCAAAGTGTAGGCTAGTATGGAGTCGACAATTGAAAAATATGCATTAAAACAGGCTGTTCTAATAAATGATCCTCATAATTTCCTATGCAATGCACTGGTATTCATAGATATCCCATTCAATTTAGTCTGCTGATGAAGTATGTAATTAATGTAACGTTAAAAGCCATGTAAGTCGAGATACTTCAAGCCTCTCCCTGTTTTTTCCCCCTCCTCACCATGGGAAAGTGTTTTTGTTGCCTAAACCTAACTGTTTTTAAAATGCACAACACCGAAATTAGTAACAGTCATCGATATGCTTCACATCCACAGCTACACGTTATCATATCCCGTGGCTATTCCAACATACAAAGTGATTATGTACATTCACTGAGTGAATATTTAGAAAATAAAACATATATTTCTCGCTACAAATGTGATTAAAATCTTTTTTTATGCAGAAACTAAGTCAAAATATTGATTTTTTTAACTAAAAATGAGAGAACTGTCCGCCATGTTTTTTGTTCTGACCGCCGGGACCTTGAACAGTCTGGTACAGAAAACTGCTTCTGTTTCTAAAGCTAAGTTCCCAGTTCATGACTATTGTAACTGTACAGGGTTGATTATATGGTAACGCTTTATATTAAGGTCCTTGTAATAACCATTAATTAACAAGTAATAAGGCCCTTGTAAGTCTTTTATTTTATCTTTTTTATTTTTATGCAGAAACTAAGTCAAAATATAGATTTTTTCACTAAAAATGAGAGAACTGTCCGCCATGTTTTTTGTTCTGACCGCCGGGACCTTGAAAGTCACGTGACTTGGAACAAACCAATAGGAAAAAATATTAACTTGCATTGTAGCGAAATCCGTGTCAGTTTCACGGAAATTTGAGTGATTCCGTGGCTATTCCACGGATTTTGAGTTAAGCGAATCCGTGGCTATTTCACTGATTCCTGTGAGACCAGATTCCAGCCATGACATTAGCGTTTATCAGACAACATTTACCCCGGTACCGATAAATACCGGCTAATATCTGCCGATAAAACCGTCCGACCAATAAGGTTCTCCGACTCTATCATCTACCTCACTCTCTACCTCCTTCCTGCCCTCACATTTCTACCCCTCTCCTCTTCATGCCCCTCAGTCCTCCCTCCTCACAGCATCCTTATCTCCTCTTCTTTCTCTCACACTCTCTATCTCCTCTCTCCTGCGCTCCACATCTCTCTCCCTCCTCCTCTCCTCCCCTCCCCCCCTCCTTCCCTCCCAGCCTTAATTGGGAGTCAGGGAGAGCAGTGGAAATCGCATTAACGCGGGCCCTGCCTGGGTGTGCCATCCATCTTCTTTTTTATTACGCCGCGCCGGGGCTGCCTGGGCGCTGCCGTTCGATTTGTCACCGGCCTCGTTCGCTGATAACAGGCATTTGTCATCGCCTTGCCTCCCTGTTAATGTTATCATCTCCTCCCTGACAGCCGCCCTCCGCCGGGGAGCGCCGGCGACAAAGCACATCCGTCAAGCGAATATTTCCACGGCTAAGGGGACCGCACACTGCAATAAGCCACATTAAAGCACTTATGAAGGGTGCAGGCCGAGTGTGTGTGCGGGTATGTGTGTGTACGCACCGGTGCCACGGTGCGCGGCAGAGCGTGCGCTGCGTGCGCATAGACACCCGCGCGCAGGAGCGTGTAGTGCGCTTGTCAGTGCCGTAAAAGAGGCGAGGTGGGGGCCGACAGGGAGAGGAAGAGGTAATTTGTTGCAATTAATTACGCAGTGAGTGTGGCTTTGTTGTGTGGGAGAGCTTTTTATCTGTTGGAATGCTTCCTTCGCCAGGCTGTGATGCTATTTGTTTGATTTATAGCTTCTGCCTGCCCGAGGCGAAGTGAGCCTGCGTGTGTGTGAGTGTGTTTTCACATGTGCACAATGCTGTGGCATTATCCACAGAAATGTACTGTAGTCTCAGTGACAAGGAGCCCTTTGTTTGGGAAGTGAAGTTACATATGAACAGCCACACGGCCCCTGTTTGTCCTCTCTCCGGACTCAAACTCTGCTGTCCATTTGTCATTCAGCAGCAAATCAACAACTCCAAAGGTTGACTCTCAATCACCCGGCTCGCTTCACCTTTTCCCTTCACTTTCTGTGACAAGTCTGAAAGTGTTGTGACACTCTTTACTGTTCCAAAACAATCCAGATGTGATGCCGATGTTTGACCCTCTTCTCCGTCTCCTCTGTGAGACGAGGACAAGCGGGGATGTGACAACGTGGATCCATTCAGCCTCAGTCGGGGGTTTGCAGGGCCCCTGTGCAGGAGCTGACAGATGGATCAGCCAGCCTAAAGGCAGCGAGAAGAGATGAGAGAGAAACGAGTGCCACTTTTCATCCTTCAACATACTGTATGACTCCCAGATTTACCATACAGCGTCACATGGTATGGCACATTTGCAACTCTGGCTGGCAGGCGACTGCAGTCACGATGATGGCAGCTCTACACACTGAGAGAACGCTGCTGTTTGTGGGATTCTTCACACGATGATCACACTACGCAGTGTGAGGTGAATGAAAAAAATATCAGGAGATGGTCATAACCTCCCTCAGTGAGACTTCAACTCCAAAATGTCTTGTTTACATGATGAGGACAGAGTTGCAGTTCTGTAGTTTTATTTGTTGTGGCTACTAGAGACAGAAAACAAGATAATGTTAAATACACACTATCATAGATCCATATAGTGAAATAGAGATATAGGCTAAGTGTATTGGCTGCATGAATGAGACATTTAAAGATTTTTTTTTCTCCTTGAGGCCGTCAGAAGACCATGTGTTGTCTGTTCTGGAGTTACCGACCTCAGATCAGTCCTTACAGGAATGAAATAAACTACTTATATGTATACATACTTCTACCTTTATAAAGATAGACTTAACGATTTAGGTTATGAGAATATAAGGTTATAAGCATTCTGGTTTAAACATGTCCTAAACACTCCTTGTCGTCACTTTTTAACACACTCTGTACCCCATCAGTGTAGTTTTTTACTGTGCAGAGTATTTCAATATACCTTAAGCCCTTGTCATGGTGAGCTCACAGGGCTAAAGCGGGTTTAATTTAATGGTTACAGAGACAATGTTTATATCATATTATTTCCAATCCATTGGTACCAAGCATGTCAGGATATCTTGTCTGGAAGTTGGGCTTGTTTTGCGAGGTGATTTGGCGTGTCGATTTGGAAAGATTATGTGGCCTTTTAGAAAGCTAGAAACACATAATTTAATTGATTAATTTAATTATGTCAAATTGATTTTCTTCAACTAGTTGTTCTTGATATCTGTTAATGAATCTATAAATCAATACACACAGAAAACACAGGACATTCTCCCAGGAGACTGGTCTTTGCATCTCCATTTAACCCAAATATCAGTGCTGTTCATTTTTATTACATAAACTTACTTCCATGCATAGATAGTGCAGAGCTACGTCTTTTTTTTTACGGAACCACTGTAACTACCTCAAATCCGACAGTAATTATTTAACGCCAAACAATGTTTTTCCTAAGCCTAACTATGTAGTTTTGTTTCCTAAACCTAGCCAAACTACTAGAGTTAACAGCGTTACAATTTCTTGCCCAATTGTTATAAAATTGAAGCCATGGAAATGTTGAAATGTCCATCTTTCACTGGTGATGTCATTTTGAGTGGAAGTGTGTGCAGTAGTGATCGGCTCCCACCCAAAGACCTGAGAGTCCATTACAGCAATCATTTCAATCAGGACGTTACTCGTTTTTATAGAATTAAATAATGAATTGAAACCAAACATATAAAAAAAAAGCATTTGAACAAGAATCACATTTGAACAACATCAGCATGATAAGAACGATCAACAATGACAGAAACTATCTTTAACCTTTTATCAGGCGAAGAACCGTATTTGATAACTTCAGCGGATATCCAAAATAAAAAATAAAAATATTTTGAGAAAAAAGTAGCAAATTTACTAGATTAAAGTGGCAGATCTACAAGAAAAAAAGCCGCAGATTTAAGAGATTTAAAGTAGCAAATCTGCGTGGAAAAAAGTCACAGATTTATGAGAAAGAAGTGGGAAAAAAAGCAACTTTTCTCACAGATTCACCACTTTAAATCTCGTAAATCTGCGACTTTTTTCTTGTAGATTTGCCACTTTAATCTAGTAAATTTGCAACTTTTTTCTCAACCCCATTTTGATATCCACTGAAGTTACCAAATATAGTTCTTCGCCTGATAAAGGGTTAAGGAAAATGTATTTGACATGTAATTCGATTTTTTAGTTGGGCTCATCTCCCATCCACTAACATGGAGGGGGCGGGGTTTATGACCTATACTGCAGCCAGCCACTAGGGGGCGATTGAAATGTTTTGACTTCACTTTTGGGAAGCTGTCAGGATTTCCAGCATTATATACAGTTTAAGTTACAAATTATAAACCCATTAAACAGTAACTGATACCTTATTTGTGCCTTTCAGGCTTCTGTTTTCCAAAAGTTTTTTGGTGTTTCTTCCACAATCTTTATCTAATATGAATCTTTTTTCATATCATTCCTACGTTTCTTTTAAAGATATATGCATATTTCTGCTGCAATTGCATTTTTATTTTGTGAGTGTGTATTGCTTTTGGCAAAACAATATAATCCCAGCTAATGATTTTTCTCTTTATGTAATTTTCAATGTATGGAAGCGACTTCCAGCTATTTGTGTCACCACAGCTAAATGAATGTGAAGTAAACATTGGCCCCAAAAGAAACTAAAGTACTGTGGTAGCACAGATAACGGCTGCGCTGCTTTTGATTGTACATTGGGGTAAACTAGCTCACTGTATATTAATCTTTTGTGTGGCTCAATCAGAAAAAAAACCCATTTCCAGCTCAAAACAGCATAATAACAAGAAAGAAAAAGACATATAAGAATGTTTCTGTAATTCCGAACAGTCTTCATTTTATTTCCACCAATTTTTATACAGCAAGGTTTAACAGGTCAGGTAAAAAAAAGACTGAACAAACTTGTACAGCTACTTTGTTGTGATATATTGATAAATAAAAGCTTTTTAACATGCTTTACATATATGTACATATATTTGGACAAGACTTATGAAATGACAGCAGCCACAATTTCCAGCTCTTTTAAAATAGACACAAAATTCACCAATACTGAACAAACACAGGCTCAAGTTCTTGGTCAAGACATTCCCCTTGAGCCGTAAACACAGTAACATAAAATATTGTATTATTCACATGATGGAAGCACTGCCTCTGAGGAGTTATTGCTGTGCAACGAAATAAACATATCCAGTCTTTTACTGAGCAATAACGAGACAGTATTTTAACAATTAACAATAAAGTGATCATGGGATGTGCGATAAAATAAAGTGAAGCTAAAGCGAAGATTAAAACTTCTGAGAACACTGTGAGAAACCAAGTTGGTTCCCGTAGAAATTCTTTCAAATGCAGAAAATGGATTAAAATGTCACTGATGGTTGATTTGAAACACATAACCACATGACTTCTGTCTCATGCAGCGCACGGGAGCTACAGTTTGACTAGAGATGAACTGTAACAAAAAGGAGTTATTGTGTGTGTGTGTGTGTGTATGCATTGGTCTTTGTTTTCACATAAAGCAGCAGATCCTTTTATAGCCACATAAGTTTCACCCTTTGTCTCTGCTACAGTTATTTCAAACCAAGAAGGCACACGGAGAGAAGAGACCAACACTTCCATGCACACTGCAAAAAAAGAAAAGTTGGGGGAACTCAAAATTTCAAGGCAACAAACTTCGATAAAATTTTTTATCAACTCAACTGTAAGGTTTACTAACTTATAATTTTACATTGTAATAACTTTTAATCCTTACTTCTGCTAACTTCTGCAATGTGCTGAATTGGCACGATTGTAACGCTGCTATGGAATGTCAGCTAATGTTGCGACCACAATTTTGAGTTAGCATTCATATGCTAATGGCTACTCTTGTAGCTGTAACAAGCAGCACCGCTAGCATCAGTTAGCCGCTAGCATCAGTTAGCCGCTAGCTTTCGCTAATGACCGAATTTTATAACAAAGAAATAAGAGTTATCAGAACTATTGTCCCTTGTTGTGAACCCCAACTTAAAGATATAAGTAACAACAACTCACCAACTTGTTTTTGAGCAGACAACTGGCTTCCTTTGTTGTGCTAACTTACATTATTGCCCTAAATGTCAATAATTTATATTTCCAAGTTTTACCAACTTAAATCACTGTTTTAGGCCAAAAAATACAAGTTGGCTTTTTTGCAGTGCAGGTCCACCTCCTCTGTCCTTTCTTATTTGTCACCGAGGACAAGAGTTCCATAGCCGTTCATCATGGCCAACTTCAGATGCCCGTTGGGTGTCAGCTCTTCTTTGAGGATCTTGTTCCTGACGGCGAACATTTGGCTGATCTCCATAAAGGTTTTGTTCCTGGTCTCTGGAATGACGAAGATGGTGTAGAGGGCCACTCCCAAGCAGATCGCACAGAAGAGCAGGTAACAGTACGGACCCATAGTCATCTGTGGAGGGAAGACACAGTGTTAACAAGTATACAAACACATCCATGCCATGAATACTAGGTGCTGGACAGAAGTATATGTACATGTGCATCTCAATGAATTAGAACATGTAGTCTAGACGGAATTGACCAAAAAGTGAAAGTGAGGAGCATTTATGGGTACAAGTCAGGAGCTGGCCTACTTTACTTATTTCAAGGGTGCTGAATCCAAAAAAAAAATGGTTCCCAAGCGAAATTTTGAGTTTTTGACCTTCTCATTTGCATATCAAAATGGCGGCCGTTGGTGGTTGGACCAGTTTTTTTGTAAGTAGGCAATCAAAGATGAGGAAATTAAGTTTCTAGATCTATAGTCTAGGGTCAGAGCAAGGATATAGTGGAGGCTCAGTGTCTTTTATATATATATATATATATATATATATATGTGTGCAAAATACCAACTTTTAAGGTGAAATTAAGCATTATTTGTGTCATTTTTTTAAGGCCGACATAAATATTCAATCAATATCACTTTTAAATGTTCCAAGTGGTATTTTGCATATATATATATATATGCATATATATACATAAAAAAGACACTAAGCCTCCACTATATCCTTGCTCTGACCCTAGACTATAGATCCAGAAACTTAATTTCCTCATCTTTGATTGCCTACTTACAAAAAAACTAAGGGGAAATGGTCCATCGACTGTGCAAGATGGGCAATTTGGTGGCCATTTGATACAAATTAGAAGGTCAAAAACTCAAAATTTCGCTTGGGAACCATTTTTTTTTAGACTCAGCACCCTTGAGATATGTAAGGTAGGCCGGTTCCTGACTTGTACACATAAATGCTCCTCACTTCTTATAGGAGGCCTTTATTCTGAAATCCGTCTAGACTAATGATGGAAAAGTCCATTTCCAGTAGTTCAAGTCAAATAGCTCCAACCAAGTATTGAGTCATATAGATGGACATATTTCAGAGGCCAACATTTCCATATTAAACTTACTTTTTACATTTACATTTACATTTAGTCATTTAGCAGACGCTTTTATCCAAAGCGACTTCCAGGAAGAGTAAAAGCAAACAATCAAGGTCTAGTGCAATAAGAGCTATTAGTGCATCAATAAGTGCTAGTGACAATTTTTAAAATTGGTCTTTTGTAATATTCACATTTCTTTGAGACAATTAATTTTAGGTCTTCATTAAATGCAAACCATAATCATTATAATTAGAAGAAATTAAATACATTTAGACATGAAATGTTTCATTCTGTCTGTAATGGATCTAATATAATGTGTTATTTCCACTTTTTGAATTGAATTACTGACATAAACAAACTTTTCTATGATATTCTAATTTATTGAGATGCCCCTTAAAAAATACATTCCCTAGCAACATGTATTTACAGTCATGGAAAAATTATTATTAGACCTTTGTTTTCTTCAATTTCTTGTTCATTCTAATGCCTGGTACAACCAATTGTCGTTTGGACAAATATAATGATAACAACAAAAACAGAACATAAGAGTTTAATTTAAGAGCTGATATCTAGCCATTGTCCATGGTTTTCTTGATAATAACCAAAATCATTATCAAGAAAACCATGGAAAACGGCTAGATATCAGCTCTTAAATTAAACTTGTACCAGACATTAAAATAAACAAATGCAATAAAGAAAACAAGGCTGGTCTACTATTTTTTCCATGACTGTATTTTGCCATCAAGGTGACTCTTCAAGCATCATGCTGTCTCTCATGACACTAAATAAATAAATAAATAAATAATAATATGCTCATGGGAGCATGATGTACAGTAGTATACAAACTTGGAATGAAAGCCAACAAATGTAAGAAAACAAATGCTGTTCTAACAATCTTTACAAAGTGGAACTTGTCCAAGAAAAGCAAAAGGAGACAAACTGTTATAGTTTGGCTGCAGTTTCTACCTCTGAACAACTAGGCCTATTTACTAAAAGGAGACATGAAACTTTATCTTTAGTAACAGGGTCATGATTTCTGGAAAGAGACATTGCTGTTGAGTTTTACAAATGCATTTTTTATTCGCACTTTGAGTACCTCAAGCCGAGTGCCACATAGGTCTAATAAATTATAGAGAAGGCAGACATCTCTATCACTGATACCTTCAGCACTCAGCAACTCACACCAAAACAATGAGGATTTACTGTATATTATATGAAATAAATAAAGGAAATTTATTTTTCTTTATTTGAGAGTGAACTGTGTCTTTAAAGTTGCTATAATTGTTTTGTCTGACCCTTTTTTGGCCACTTAGGGGCAACAGAAACAGTCTTTTTATGGGCAATTTGTTAGCTAAAAGTTGCTTTTTCAGTAGATTTAAATGAAAATTAGCACAAGTTTGGAGTCATGTTTCTGAACACCTGATAAATTTAAGTCCTTTTTCCCTCTATTTATTTTTTTACCGACTTCATATGAAAATATCTGGCTCTTTAATAGCTTAATGCTACGTTCACCAATTAGCTAGCAAACTGCTAGCATAGCTCCAAATGAAAAAAAGCTTTTAAGCTGCAATAATAGTTTTGTCTGACCCTTTTTTGGCCACTTAGGGGCAACAGAAACAGTTTTTATGGGCAATTTGTTAGCTAAAAGTTGCTTATTTACATATTCAGTAGATTCGAAGAAAATTAGCACAAGTTTGGAGTCATGTTTCTAGACACCTGATAAATTTAAGTCCTTTTTCCCCTCTATTTATTTTTCACTAACTTCTTGTGAGAATTAAATAAATATCTGGCTCTTTAGTTGCTAAATGCTATGTTCACCAGCTAACTAGCAAACTGTTAGCATAGCTCCAAATGGGGGAAAAAACCCCAAACAGCTTTAAACAGCTCTGAAGCTTTTCTATTTACATGTTTTCTATTAAATCTAAACTGAAAGTGAGCCCATGTGTTGTTAACGTGTGACCACAATTCATACAGATTTACATCCCTATCCACAACACAGATCATTGTCCTTTTTACTCTGTGTGTGTTCGACCAACAGCGAGGACGACGTGAGACAGCAAGGTCGATTTTAATTAGTAATTTTATTGGTATTTGGGGAGTCGCCTCTGTTCAAACAAAACCAGACAGCCCATATCATAAATGCCATGAGTCTGACACTGCCAGTGGAGCCAGTGCAGCAGATCCTGGATGCAATGTCACCATGAACTTGAGATTCTAAATGCCAATTTGGCTAAAGATGCAAAATGAACAAAACATTTGGGCACATAAGATGTTGTTCTTTTTTTACAATAACTGTATGTTAGGCCAGTAGTTCTCAACCTTTTTGAGTCGCGACCCCCAATTTAACATGTATGTTGTCCACGACCCCCGCTCAACCAAAAAAATAAACAGACACAAAATGATAGAAGAAAACTAAATTACTTAAAAAAGAAACAAAATGACCAAAAAAGACACAGAATTACCAAAAAAATGACACTAAATTACTAAAAAAGACACAAAATTATTTAAAAAAGACACAAAATTACCAAAAAAAGACACAGAATTACCAAAAAAGACACAAAATGATAGAAGAAAACTAAAATACTTAAAAAAGAAACAAAATTACCAAAAAAGACAGAATTACCAAAAAAATGACACTAAATTACTAAAAAAGACACAAAATAATTTAAAAAAGACACAAAATGGCCCAAAAAAGAAACAAAAGACACAAAATGACCAAAAAAAGGAAACAAAATGTAAAAAAAAAGTCACAAATTGACCACAAAATTATCAAAAAAAGACACATAATGACCAAAAAAGACACATAATGACCAAAAAAGACACAAAATCACAAAAAAAACACAAAATGACCAAAAAAAAGACATTAAATGACCAAAGAAGACAGAGCTGACTTCCAAAATGATTTGGCGACCCCCAGAAATCATCTCGCGACCCCAAGGTTGAGAATGGCTGTGTTAGGCAATAAACCAAGACTTTACCAAATGCGATCTGCTAGCACTGAAACTGATAAAAGTAGAATTTGAGTTTTTCTCACCTCTAGGAAGGGAAAGAGGAAGCCGATGGTGAAGTTGGACAACCAGTTGAGGCATCCGGCCACCGTGTAGGCAGCCGGTCGATGAGACTGCTTAAACAGCTCTGCAGTGATCAGGAAAGGCACACCAGCTACACAGAAGAGACAAAAAACATATTTATATTACTTTAAAGGTCTCACAATGTAAAAATGAGATTTCCATGCCTTTATTTAACATGTCTAGGTGCTATAAAAATACAGTAAGAGGATCAAAATTGGCCTTGGTCTTCAATTTTCTTGTTCATTTTAATATCTGGTACAACATTTTCCATGGTTTTCTTGATAATGATTTTGGTTATTATCAAGAAAACCATGTTAAATGTCTACATATCAGCTCTTAAATTAAACTCTTGTGAGCTATTTTTGTTATTATCATTATATTTGTCGAAACAAATGTACCTTTAGTTTGTCTCCTTTTGCTTTTCTTGGACAAGTTCCACTTGTAAAGATTGTTAGAACAGCGTTTGTTTTCTCACATTTGTTGGCTTTCATTCCAAGTGTGTATACTACTGTACATCATGCTCCCATGAGCATATTATTATTATTTATTTATTTATTTTACCACAAAGGGGAGTGTCATGAGAGACAGCATGATGCTTGAAGAGTCACCTTGATAGCAAAATACAGTCATGGAACAAATAGTAGACCAGCCTTGTTTTCTTTATTGCATTTGTTTATTTTAATGTCTGGTACAAGTTTAATTTAAGAGCTGATATCTAGCCGTTTTCCATGGTTTTCTTGATAATGATTTTGGTTATTATCAAGAAAACCATGGAAAATGTCTAGATATCAGCTCTTAAATTAAACTCTTGTGAGCTATTTTTGTTGTTATCGTTATATTTGTCTAAACAAATGTACCTTTAGTTGTACAAGGCATTAAAATGCAAAAAATGTAAGAAAAAGGGTGGTCTAACAATTTTTTTCATTACTGTATATGTATAAAGTGCAGGTACAGTGCCGTTACAATCATTCCCTGGCTGCAAAAGAAGTGCAGAGGTGCAGTGAGACCCAGAAACTCTCTTAAAGTGACAGGTGCTAAAACGGAGCGTTTCAGAGCGAGGGTGAATACAGGTATCTTCAAACGGACCATGTGAGAAAAATAACCTGTTTTTTTAACATTAAAGCATGTAAACCTGTTCTAGTGCAGTAGTTCTCAACCTTTTTGAGTCGCGACCCCCAATTTAACGTGCATGCTGAGCAGAATTTCACACGCACAGTTCAGACCACCCAAAAAAGAAACAAAGTGACCAAAAAAGAAACAAAATTCCCCCAAAAAAGACACACAAAATTACCAAAAAAGACACAAATTGACCACAAAATGATCAAAAAATACACAAAATGACCCAAAAATAAACAAAATGACCAAAAGACACAAAATGACCAAAAAAGACACAAAACGACTAAAAAAAGACACAAAATGACCAAAAAAGACACACAATGACCAAAAAAGACACAAAATGACAAAAAAAGACACAAAATGACCAAAAAAGGAAACAAAATGACCAAAAAAAGACACAAAATGACCAAAAAAAGGAAACAAAATGACCAAAAAAGAGATACAAAATGACCCAAAAAAGAGATACAAAATGACCAAAAAAAGACACAAAATTACTAAAAAAAAGACACAAAATGACCAGAAAAGGAAATAAAATGACCAAAAAAGACACAAACTGACCAAAAAAAAAGACATTAAATGACCAAAAAGACTAAAACACATTAACACAAAAACACTTTAACACAGTGGAGACAGAGCTGACTTCCAAAATGATTTGGCGACCCCCAGAAATCATCTCGCGACCCCAATTGGGGTCCCGACCCCAAGGTTGAGAACAGCTGTTCTAGTAGAAAGTATGAGCCTAAAAAAATTTGCACAATTTGTCCCCTTTAAATTAAAAAGGACACCTTTTGACAACATGTTTCTCTCCACACAGATCTAACTCTGTATCCTGTCAAGCCATCATAACACAAACCACATTAACCACTCAGTGTTGTATGAATCTATTGGGTGTTGTGAAATTAACACCAGCATCTTAATTTATCAATTAGTTTATCAATATCCCCACCCAGGACTATTCTTTGGCAGTCATTCAAAATCAACAAAACAATGATATAACAAATGGCAAACCTTCCTCCAGCCCCGTTTGCTATTGTATTATACTGTTTTTTCTGCATGTGCTTCATTATGTATTCATTATTTCTCAGTGATAATAGATTGACAAAGAGAAGAGGATGTTTGTCAAACCGGGCAAAAGTCCAACTCAGAATCACAAAAAAAACAGAAAAGGCTTCGCCAGGACTTGTGCAAGTCATTAGTTTGATCTGCAGGATCTATGAGATGTTGTCCTGTAGTTTAAACACATAATTCTTCATTGTTAGAAGTGAAAGCTATGAAGGAGAAATATGCATTAGTAAAAGCTCTAATGATGAGCTTTCCGAATGATGTCCTCATTATCTGTGCACGATAATTGCATAGAGGAAGGTTTAATATCGTCAAACCAATAACGAGGCCATAATTTGTCAACATCTGCGGTATGTATGGGGGCCGTCATCGTGCATGCGAGGTTTCGTCTGAAGGAAAGCGTATTCATCACGGCTAGCTTATGAACAATGAGCCATTAAAAGTCTAATTGCAGCTACAGAAATCCTCGTCCGCGTGCCGAGGTATAGATTTTTTCCGGTTTGACGAATGACGCTATGTAAACCAGATTCGTTCTAATTCATCATCCTCGCAGGTCCACTCAACGCGCCTCCCAAAGTTGTAAACTATTGCCTCTTAATTCACTTCACTCAACTCAGCCAGAGTACAAACGGCTGTGGGAATGGATGTAGTGTGGCAGTGATGATTTCCTAATTTACAAGACTAATGAAATACAATATCTCTTCACAGTCAGAGGGAGGGAGTGCTGCTGCTGCTGCTGCTGCTGCTTTTTTTCTTCTTCTTCTTTTTTTAAGATGTGGTGCCTGCTGCTATTGTGCAAGCTTCCAGCAGGGAGCAGTGTTATCTTACAGACAGGCAGCTGTAATGTACTGCAGAATGTATGGAGTGGAGTTGTTCATTTTTTAATGGAGGTCACATGTTGAGGTGCAGTGGAGCGTTTACCTGGACCGATGCAGAAACCAGCAATGATCCCAACAACACAGCCCACACTGATGTAGCGCATGAAGGACAGCTCCGCCTGGGATTGGTCAAACACAAGTCATGAGTCACCAGTTTAGGAACAATTTGCACAGATTTTCATGATTATTCATTTGGCTATATTAAATCATTCTGATTATACGTAACATATCAGTTATAGGATTTCTACCATTTGTGGCTCCTGACATTTAGTCTTAATTACTTTCTTATTGCCATGCCATATTTGTATGTGACTATTAGTAATTAGTACTATTAGTATGTGACTATTAGTAACTAGTTTAATCCACTAGTTCTCAACCTTGGGGTCTGGACCCCAATTGGGGTCGCGAGATGATTTCTGGGGGTCGCCAAATCATTTTGGAAGTGTTTTAGTCTTTTTGTTCATTTTATGTCTTTTTTTTGCCCATTTTGTTTTAGAAATGTTGTGTCTTTTTTGGTCATTTTGTGTCTTTTTTTAGTCATTTTGTGTCTTTTCTGTTCATTTTGTGTCTTTTTGGTCATTTTGTTTCTTTTTTGGGCCATTTTGTGTCTTTTTTTGGTCAATTTTGTAGTCAATTTCAGTCCTTTTTTGCCTAATTTTATGTAATTTTTTTGTCAATTTGATTATTTTTTGGGTAATTTTGTGTCTTTTCTGACAAATCCCAAAGTATCAAGTTGTTAGGACAGCTCTGCCTGTGATTGGTCAAACACAAGTCATGAGTCACCAGTTTAGTAACAGTTTGCACAGATTTTCATGATTATTCATTTGACCATTTGATCCGTTTAACCCTTTGATGCACAACATATAAACACCTTCTAATGCACAACATGGGTCAAAAATGACCCACATTCATTTCCCATGTTATTTCATGCTGGTTGTGTGTTTGAATATCTTTTTTTATTATTATAACAGATTATCAGATCATTTTATTGATTTTTCCTTTATGAAGAAAAATAGTTTTTGTATTACACACATGGGTCAAAAATGACCTTGTGCATTAGAAGCGCAGTTACACAAAAAGTGATTTAACTCTAAAATAGTTGTTAGAACCACCAGATTACATTGGAAAATCACATATTTGAACATTTGAGACTTATTAAATAATAATTTCCATTGGAAAAACACCATTTTAACAAAATAGGATAGTTTGTGTCTATATTTTATATGTCTATATTTGTGTCTTCTTTGTCAGGTTTTAAATTGGTGACCCTTTGATGCACAACATATAAACACCTTCTAATGCAAACCATGGGTCAAAAATGAGGATGTATGATGATCAAAAACAAGTTATTTGAGGAAAACCTGCCATATTAAATGATAAAATTAATTTATTGCAAAGATATAGAACATTAAAACTTAGTCGGGTCACTTTAGACCCATGTTGTGCATCAAAGGGTTAAGAGAAAAGCCTGTTATTGCATTTTACTGCTGTATGTTTAAGGATGTGCTAATTTCAACTCTTTTATATACTGTTGGGTAGTTTAATCCAGTAGTTCTCAACCTTGGGGTCGGGACCCCAATTGGGGTCGCGAGATGATTTCTGGGGGTCGCAAAATCATTTTGGAAGTGTTTTAGTCTTTTTGGTCATTTTATGTCTTTTTTTGCCTATTTTGTGTTTGTTTTGTTTTAGAAATTTTGTGTCTTTTTTGGTCATTTTGTGTCTTTTTTTGTGGTCATTGTGTGTTTTTTTTAGTCATTTTGTGTCTTTTTTGGTCATTTTGTTTCTTTTATGGGCCATTTTGTGTCTTTTTTTGGTCAATTTTGTAGTCAATTTCAGTCCTTTTTTGCCTAATTTTATGTAATTTTTTTGTCAATTTGATTATTTTTTGGGTAATTTGGTGTCTTTTCTGACAAATCCCAAAGTATCAAAGTATCAAGGACAGCTCCGCCTGTGATTGGTCAAACACAAGTCATGAGTCACCAGTTTAGTAACAATTTGCACAGATTTTCATGATTATTCATTTGACTATATTAAATCATTCTGATTATACGTAACATATCAGTTATAGGATTTCTACTATTTGTGGCTCCTGACATTTAGTCTTAATTACTTTCTTATTGCCATTCCTCTCCCTGAACTCCAGCAGTGATGAGCTAATATTTTCCATGAAATGGTATCCCATCTTCTTTTAATTTATTTTAAATTTAATTTTGTTTTGTTTTTGTTTTTTTTGTTACCTTTGTCAATTCTGTATTTTATTGCACTTCTATGTGAAGCACTTTGGTGCGGCTCAGCCGTCTGTAAATGCGATATATAAATAAATTTGACTTTGAACCGTCTCAGTTTCAACATCTGATATGTTGTTTAAGTTTTTTTATTTTTTTTTATGGAATCAATTGTTTTATTATTAATGAAACCATAGAAGTGTGTATTGTTGTGTAGTATGTATGTAATTAACTAGTACATTGGCACAGAGCTGTAAATTGACACTTGATATTTAAACATTTAACATGAAACATTTAACAACAACAATAAAAAAATCACTTTTTATTAGTTAGAATACACTAATTCTAAGATATTTTTGGGTTTGTTAAGATTATATATTTTTACTTGTTTTGGAAAGTCTTGACAAGTCAAATTTTCTTGTTCCATTGGCAGATAATAATGCTATTTTAAAGCAAAATACACCAAATTTTTGTACTTTTAAAATTTTTTTTTAATGTTGTTTAAGTTCTATTAGGAATAAAATATGGGTTTATGAGATTTGCAAAGCATTGCATTCTGTTTTTATTTACATTTTAACATAGCATCCCCACTTTTTTTTTAAAATTGGGGTTGAAAGTAAACAGTCAGTTATCGTTAATGAGGATACAGTATAGAAAATAAATACATTTCCAAGTAAGTGTTTGTTATTTACCTTTAAGATTAAAATATAAAAAAATAATAGTGGTAAAATGCTTCCTGTCAGTTTGCTATTATATATGATATTTTAGGGTCATTATTACTGCTACATTAATGTAATAACAGGTTCATATGATATCTTATGGAATATGACAGATCACTGTTGTTAATGCTGTTAAACAGAATTGTTGTTAAGTGAAGGCACCAAAACTACTTGGTTAAGGTTAGTAACAAAAAGAAGGATGAAAACGTGCATTTTTTCCTACAAACTTTTCCTCAAAGCTTTTATACATGCCACCAAACTAAATTCTGTAGGAAAGCTACATTTCTATGCATAACTTTTCATAAATCGTGAACCGTTCAAGAGAAAAGCCTGTTATTGTATTTTACTGCTGTATGTTTAAGGATGTACTAATTTCAACTCTTTTATGTACTGTTGGGTAGTTTAATCCAGTAGTTCTCAACCTTGGGGTCGGGACCCCAATTGGGGTCACGAGATGATTTCTGGGGGTCGCCAAATCATTTTGGAAGTGTTTTAGTCTTTTTGGTCATTTTATGTCTTTTTTTGCCCATTTTGTGTATGTTTTGTTCTAGAAATTTTGTGTCTTTTTTTGGTCATTTTGTGTCTTTTTTTGTGGTCATTTTGTGTCTTTTCTGTTCATTTTGTGTCTTTTTTGTTCATTTTGTGTCTTTTTTGGTCATTTTGTGTCTTTTTTGGTCAATTTTGTCATTTTATAGTCAATTTCAGTCCTTTTTTGCCTAATTTTATGTGATTTTTTTGTCAATTTGATTCTTTTTTGGGTAATTTTGTGTCTTTTCTGATTTATTTATATACAGTATAAAAATAAATTAATTTCCAAGTAAGTGTTTGTTATTTACCTTTAAGATTAAAATATTAAGGATGTGCTAATTTCAACTCTTTTATATACTGTTGGGTAGTTTAATCCAGTTGTTCTCAACCTTGGGGTCGGGACCCCAATTGGGGTCGTGAGATGATTTCTGGGGGTCGCCAAATCATTTTGGAAGTGTTTTAGTCTTTTTGGTCATTTTATGTCTTTTTTGGTCATTTTGAGTCTTTTTTTATGGTCATTGTGTGTTTTTTTAGTCATTTTGCGTCTTTTCTGTTCATTTCGTGTCTTTTTGGGTCATTTTGTTTCTTTTTTGGGCCATTTTGTGTCTTTTTTGGTCAATTTTGGAGTCAATTTCAGTCCTAGCCTAATTTTATGTAATTTTTTTGTCAATTTGATTCTTTTTTGGGTAATTTTGTGTCTTTTCTGACAAATCCCAAAGTATCAAGTTGTTACTTTCCAAGGAGTCTCTGGCTTGAAGCTGACTGTTACACACTCAGGAGGTCAGAATGGACCTTTAAACTGATAGCAAAGGACTTAGATTAAAAGTAACAATAAAAATATAAAAAATATATATAAATGCACAGACAGAGAGATGTTTTACTTGTCATCTGCATCATTATTTGTCCAAAATTCGTCTTGATTTTGTCTGATCTGATCTGAACTACTGGAACTACTGGTTTAATCTACAGCAATGAATTAAATTCTGTAACATCATCATATTTTTGTAGCGTCCTGTCCTCAAGACAAGTCAACTTTCCACTTTGTCAGAAAAAAAACAGCTTTTTTTCAGGTTTGTCATGATGCAGTTTCCTTCTGATCCAAGAGTTTTCAAAGAGTTTATTATTAGTTTTCTTCTTTATTATTAGTTTATATAGGGAGCAAAAAACAATACCCATAAATTAGACATAAATTGTAGTTTATGGAAATTATTATGGAAATGTGGTAATGTCCTTTGCCCCACTGAAAACAACTTACTGTATGCCCTATGCCCTATGAATGTTAATATATTCTGAGCTGAGCGGGGCATCAGAGGACACTTTACCTGGAAGAGGACAGACACGGTGATCCCAGCGCAGCACAGACTCATGAAGAGGAAACCGCCAATCATCAGAGGCCTTCTGCCCAGACGCTCGATGGTGAAACACTGCAGAACGAACAGAGAGGAGACAACTGTGACATCATCAAAGTGAGACAGACAGGTGAGTTGATTATCCTCTGATCCAAGGTTATAATAGTTTTGGATTTTTCATTAGTTTTAGTTTTAATTTCGTTGTCAATTTTTGTTTTCAAATTCAGTTAGTTTTAGTTCGTTTTTAGAGTGAGTTTGCTAGTTTTAGTTTAGTTTTTATTTTTTGGAAATGCTTAGTTTTAGTTTAGTTTTTATCAGTTTTAGTGTTAGTTTTAGTTTTTTTGTAATGGGGTATTTGTTGGGTGCGTGATTCAAAGAGGCCATAATAAATGTTTCCTTTATTTCCTTTGGTTTATCATCTCAGCCCCAATAAGGTTATTAACTGTTTTGAATTTTGGTTCTAGTGTAAACATCCCAGTCTCAGTAAACATATTCACCATGTGTTGCATGTTCAAATAGAAACACTGAATTATGAATGAAAAAAGTTGACAAAAACGAAAACTAAGGACATTTTCACTATAATTTCAGTTAGTTTTAGTTAGTTTTGTAACCACAAAATACAGTTCCAGTTAGTTATCGTTAGTTACCTCTAGTTTTTATTTTTATTTCAGTTAACAAAAATGTTTTTTCAATTCTAGTTTTCGTTATTTCGTTAGTTTTCGTTAACTATAATAACCTTGCTCTGATCGTTCATTTAGCCTGTTTGATTTTTAACTGGAGCACTGTGGACCTGCTCACATGATTTGGATTCCAGCCAAACTCGAGTCACAAATTTTCTAACTGACAAAGACTTGCAACGTGACTTGGACTTTAAAACCTGATACTTGTGACTTCACTTGGACTTATATCATAACAATAATAACTAGAACATTTCGAAAGAAATTCTGAGTGTGCTTGACTCTGGCCCTTACATTATTGACACTGCAAAGTAGTTTGCAATATATTATCTCTACCATTGCTTAGTTATATGACAGATCAAGCTTTCAACATGTGTGTGTTCTTATAAATATATTGTTTATTTATAAGGCACTACTAAAAAACTACCATTCTACTTATCGAGCCTAGTGAGCTTCAGATCTTTTAACTTTCCAACTGGTTCATATAACCCTCTGGCTCTTAATATCCCTGCTATTAAAACGGAGGTTGGGAAATTCGCTTTTGTTTATTTTTCTCCTTTTAAATGGAATAATTTACTGTCACAGCTTCAGTTGGATACACTGATTCCTTTTAATCATTTTAAAGACATTCTTATTAATCTTATGATTTCTGAATGTGTATGTACTCATTGAATTTATTGTGCTTCTGTTGATTATATATTATTATGGATATGTAGTGTAATGTGTTAAAATTGTATTTGTACTGTAATCAGGGCGCCATTGGAAATGAGAGCTTGCTCTCAATTGGCCCTCCCTGAATAAATAAAGGTGAAATGAAATATAAGGGAACAAATAGGCTGTTAAAAATGTACCATTAACAGTTTGCTTAGAAATATTGTGAAAGGGCGTAAAAAATAAACTGCATTTCCTCCAGAAAGTGCGGTGAGGATGCTGAAATGCCTGAAATGTTTTATTGACAATCATTGTTATAATACAGAGAGTTCAAAGCCCAAACTATAACTCTGACAGCTTTAGCAGACAAATTTGAGTGAGACGACTTATTTTCATATGTTTCTATGTATAGATTATTTCTGTAGAGTGGCATCTACGGCCTCAAGTGCAGTTTCCAAATTTTTTTCATCCACTCTAGCCTCTCCATAAGGTAACATTGGAGGGATTTTTGCTGTATTTTTACTAAATAATTTGAAAAATGTTTGCCAAAACCCTTAGAAAGACACTTGTCATGGCCGAGCCGGTCGATTTGATACCTTTGTGTCTTTTTTGGTCATTTTGTGACTTTTAGTGTCTTTTTTTAGTCATTTTGTGACTTTTGGTGTCTTTTTTTAGTCATTTTATGACTTTTGGTGTCTTTTTAGTCATTTTGTGACTTTTAGTGTCTTTTTTTAGTCATTTTGTGACTTTTGGTGTCTTTTTTTAGTCATTTTGTGACTTTTAGTGTCTTTATTTAGTCATTTTATGACTTTTGGTGTCTTTTTAGTCATTTTGTGACTTTTAGTGTCTTTTTTTAGTCATTTTGTGACTTTTGGTGTCTTTTTTTGGTCATTTAGTGTCTTTTTTTAGTCCTTTAGTCCAACATAAAATGTGATTTTGAATCTTTTTTTTACTTTCAAAACAGTATCATGCTCAATAAAGAATTTTAAATGTTGCAAATGTGCATTCATTTCAGATTACACTGAGGCATTAAACTGCATAATTTTCAATTAAATTCTGGAAAAGTTGGTGTGTTCTAAAACTTTTGACCAGTAGTGTATGTGCGACCGAAACTCTGAAAAAAAACACGGAAGAAACGGGAGAATAAGAAGAAGCCTGGTGGATAACATAGTATCATGTGTTCTTACAAACACACTCAATGATATAATTATATAATTAAATACTTGATATCTTCCCATTAACCGTGCATTATGCTATGAAAGTGCAAGTTCAATTGCACTTGTTTAAAAAAACGGTAACACTTTACAATAACCATCATTTATTAACGGTAAACAGATAGTTTATTAATGTTTAATCATCATTTATAAACTGTTTATAAGCCATTTAGAGTGGTAAATAGATAATTTATTACTTTTTAACAAACTAAATCATTTATAAATGACAAACAGATGGTATATTAATGTAAGTTTATAGTTAATTTACCATTGACAAACAATCAAATTATAATTAATAGTTTATTAATAGTTTTACTTGCACTCATTATTTCATTTTTAACACCATATTAAGTATGTTAATGATTTTGAAATGATTCATATACCTTTAAGAAATTGGTTGAAAACATTTAAAGATTAAATATGTATATAGCACTTTGTAAATTGTTAATAATTGGTCTATAAACCATCTGTAAAAATTATTTAGTTGGTTATTGTAAAGTGTTACCAAAAAAACTGGTTTAAACAAATTCATACACATTTTAAAAAGCATTCATGATGTTTTGGTAATTTCCTGTGGTATTACTCTGTTGTTAAAATGAATGAAGAGTGCATTATGACTTGTTTTTACGACTCACAACTCAAAGGTAAATATTTGGGACTTGAGACTTACAAATGACTTGCAAAACATAACTTGGTCCCACCTCTGCTACATATTACAGTATCATTTTGATTTCATAGCAGTAAAAGTCAATCTGCCGGCTGTGATAAAGGTCTATGGCATAACTCTAGTTTGCAAAAGCGTTCTCTTGTACACAACTCACATACATACAGTGGTGGAAAGTAACTAAGTACATTTACTCAAGTACTGTACTTAAGTGCAATTTTGAGGTACTTTTACATTACTTGAGTATTTCTATTTTATGTGACTTTATACTTCTACTCCACTACATTTTTAGGCATATATTGTACTTTTTACTCCACTACATTTAGCTGACAGCTTTAGTTACTTTTCAGGTCGAAATTTAACATAAAAACTTGAAAACTTTTTTTTAAAACCTCACAACAGTATATTAAGTGGTTAAAATCAGCCCCATTAAAAAAAAAAAATTAAAGCACTACTTGCATAAATGCATCAATACAAATAATCTAATAATAATCTAATCTAATATATTAGATAATACATTACAATGAGTGGGGGCGTGCTGCATAACAAGTACTTTTACTTTTGACACTTTAAGTACATTTTGATGCTGATACTTTTGTACTTTTACTTCAGTAAGTTTTGAATGCAGGACTTTTACTTGTAGTGGAGTAATTTCACAGTGTGGTATTAGTACTTTTACTTAAGTAAAGGATCTGAATACTTGTTCCACCACTGCATACAGACCCAAAAAAAACAACAACCCCCAATTTACAACACAATAAATTACCACAAAAACGTAATGAAAAGACGACATGAATGATAAATAACCTCTTCTATGATCTGTTTTCTAAGTTGAAGTGCTGTGAGTAACATATTGAACAGAGAAAGACAGCTAAAGAGACAAAAGTTGTGAATTTGTGAAGCTTATTTTCTTTTCATTTAGTCATACATTAACAAATGACTCTCACACAGCATCTTATTAGAGCAGAAACTAACAATTGTATGATTGATTAATCTGCCAATTACTTGTTTCAATTCGTTGACTAATTCATTTTATAAAATGCAAAAACAAATGACCCTTTTCAACAAAAAACAACTGTAGGAAAGTGACATTTTCAGTATTTCTTCTGTGTTATTTTGTGTCACCAACAGTCTCAAAGTCCATGAGGAAGATTCAACAATACGAAAAAGAAAAAAACAGCTTCTTATTATTATTATTATTATTGGATTTCTACTTGATTAATGACTAAAATGATCAGTCGACCGTCAAAACTGTCACTTAAATTCTGCTGTTTAAGGATAATAAATGGAATTCAGGGTACAACTAATGGCTATTTCCAGTGAGAATTAATCACTCAATGTTTTTATGATTAATTGATTAACTGTCAAGTCTATAAAGATGCTCATTAAAACGTCACAGACCCAAAGGTGACGTCAGCAAACTACTTGTTTTGTTGATAAAAATGGAGAAAAGCAATGAAACCCCACATTGGATCCACTAATCTATTAACTATTTAAGCACTTTATACCAGCTATTCTCAACCTTGGTTGTCTTTTTTGGTCATTTTGTTTCTTTTTTGGGGCATTTTGTGTCTTTTTTTGGCCATTTTGTGTGTTTTTTTTTTGTCATTTTGTGTCTTTTTTGGTCATTTTGTTTCCTTTTTTTGTCATTTTGTTTCTTTTTTGGGGCATTTTGTGTCTTTTTAAGGCCATTTTGTGTCTTTTTTTGTCATTTTGTTTCCTTTTTTTTGTCATTTTGTGTCTTTTTTTTAGTCATTTTGTTTCTTTTTTGGTCATTTTGTTTCTTTTTTGGGGCATTTTGTGTCTTTTTTGGGTCATTTTGTGTCTTTTTTGGTCAATTTGAGTCCTTTTTTGGTTAATTTTATTTACATTTTTGATCAATTTGATTCTTTTTTGGTTAATTTTGTGTCTTTTCTGACAAATCCCACAGTAGCAAGTTATTACTTTCCAAGGAGTCTCTGGCTTGAAGCCGACTGTTACACACTCAGGAGGTCAGAATGGACATTTAAACTTATAGCAAAGGACTTAGATTAAAAGTAACAATAAAATATAAAAAATATATCAATGCACAGACAGAGAGATGTTTGAACTGTGCGTGTGAGATTCTGTTCAGTGGGCGGGGGTCCCGGACACCATGCATGTTAAATTGGGGGTCGCCCCTCAAAAAGGTTGAGAATAGCTGCTTTATACAACTATATCTGATAACAGTCAACAGAAAGCCTGATCTGTCTGATAAACACACTAAAGTGTGCCTTTTGCTTCGATATTAGACACATGACAAGCTTCACTCACCCCCAACATCCCAGAGATGACCTCGATGGCTCCGGTTCCCACAGTTGTGTACTGAATGTGCGGATCTGGGATTCCTGCATTCTTAAATATGTCATTTGTGTAGAACCAGATCTGAAATTGACAGTGACATAAAGTTAATTAATATGCTGAATATGTTGGACCACACACACACACACAGACAGACACTTTTAAACTTGAAAGTTTGTCTTTTTTTTCCATGAGTAGCCAAAAGTCGCTCTGCTTATTTGGCGTTTCCACGTGATTCATCATTGTGATCATTATCATCCCGCCGACCATCACTCATGCATTTGAGATGCAGTGTTTCATCAGTATGGACTTCTGACAAGTGCTCCCCTTGAAATTAATTTGTGTATTCTCATTAATCACACTTTGCTGATGCAACATCCATCATTGATGAGGTGTGGACAAGATCATGATTGGTGCGGTTAAATGCTGTCTTGTTGATTTAGTAACCATACATATACCATTTCATCACCATAGCAGCAGTGAAGTATACATATACACATGTCTTTATAACAGCAGCATACATACACAAACACAAACTAGTTGGAAAAATTATAGAATTATGACCAGATGTATTGTTTTAAACACATGAATTGTCTTGAAAAATACAAGGGATATAATATTTACCCTGCTCAACAGAAATCTTGTGTTATCTATCTTAGCTATCCATCCGTTCATCCATCCATCCGTTCATCCATCCATCCATTCATCCATCCATCCATCCATCCAGCCATCCATATATTTATCCATCCATCCATCCATCCATATATTTATACATCCATGTATCCATATATTTATCCATCCATCCATCCATCCATCCATCCATCCATCCATATATTTATCCATCCATGTATCCATATATTTATCCATCCATGTATCCATATATTTATCCATCCATCCATCCATCCATTTATTTATTTATTTATTTATTTATTTATTTATTTATTTATTTATTTATTTATTTATTTATTTATTTATTTATTTATCCATCCATCCATCCATCCATCCATCCATCCATCCATCCATCCATCCATATATTTATCCATCCATCCATCCATCCATCCATTTATCCATCCATCCATCCATCCATCCATATATTTATCCATCCATCCATCCATCCATCCATCCATCCATATATTTATCCATCCATCCAACCATCCATATATTTGTCCATCCATTCATCCATCCATCCATCCATCCATCCATCCATCCATCCATATATTTATCCATCCATCCATCCATCCATCCATCCATCCATCCATATATTTATACATCCATGTATCCATATATTTATCCATCCATCCATCCATCCATCCATCCATCCATCCATCCATATATTTATCCATCCATCCATCCATGTATTTATCCATCCATCCATCCATCCATCCATCTATATATTTATCCATCCATCCATCCATCCATCCATCCATCCATATATTTATCCATCCATCCATCCATCTATCCATCCATATATTTATCCATCCATCCATCCATCTATCCATCCATATATTTATCCATCCATCCATCCATCGATCCATCCGTAGGCTAACTGGGTTAGCATAGCTGCTCTGGCATATTTCCCTCTGAGACTTCCTCCAGTTCTTCTAGGCCAAGCCCAAGCTGTTCCTGGACCAGCTGATTTATGTCGTCCCTCTGGTGCTCTGGATGTACAACAAGGTCTTCTCCCAATTACACAGCCAGAGGGAGGCACCTTAAGGACACTCTGCACCTGTCTCAGCCGTCTAATCTGAATCCTCTAAACTCTGACGTCTTCCTGTTTAATTTGGCTCCTCGCCCTGTTTAGGAGTGAGCTGGTAATGCTGTGTTGAAATCACTTCTTTAGGCCACTACCTCATCAATGGTCAGAATGAAGACAGGCCTGTAAATCAGGAGGCTTGCTTTGTGGGTCCAATTTTATTGTTGCAGGATCTACTCCGGAAACTCATCCGCTTTCTATTAGCTTCCCATTTTCTGCATGAAATCAACCAGACTCCTTAAGCTGGAGAAATTACCGTGACTTTGATGACTCTGTGGCTGATGATATCACATTCAACCACAGATTTATCTGGTTTGTGTTACAGTCCATTAACCCATTGAAGCCTGGAAAGCGGATACGTCATTTTGTAGTATTTGTATAAGCTCTCAAGTACTTTTTGAATTTCATTTCTATCTGCTACAGAAGCTGAAAAATCTATTATTTAGTAGAAGCGTTGACACTTCTGTTGAATTTCCAGAAAAACTTCAGGTTTTAGGGGTTATTTTAAAATCGCCCAGAGGTTTTACAGGCGTTTTAGGCCTCAATGGGTTAATAGTAAACGACATCATCATCTGCAAAAGTGCAGATACGACTCTAATGTCACTAAACTTGACAGCTGTCTTGATGAACTATCACTGAAGAGAAGAAAGGGGAATGTGTTCAAAAGTATCACCACATGTCAAGAGTACAACAAACCTCACTTTCACTGTTTTGCAATCTGTAACATAGCACAGCCTACATTTTTAAAGTGCCTCCTTCTCCTAATACGAAAAAAATATAAACTGATTCACTCTTTAATGACTAGGATAAAACTCACCGCATTTCTTTTTTTCTCCACCAAGAAGGTTATGTTTTCAGTTTGTTTTGTTTGTTACTCAATTTTTCTTAATAATCTGTTTGTCAACAGAATTACAGAAAAACTACTGGTCCAATTTTCAAGATAAAAAACTTGGTGTAAGGGTGTCGCGTGGGCCAAAGAAGAAATCATTCAATTTTGCAGCAAATTACAAAGCAGATACACAAATTATTCACTTTCATTAACATTTTATTGTTATTGCCTTGGCCCTGCACTGTCAGATTGTACTAATAGATCAGCGTGTATTTATCATCAGTGTCTGAAGTTAAAAGCATGTTATCCTCCACTTCACTTTGTTTTTGCTTGGCTTCTTCTCATTTTGAGAGCTGGATCATCAACAAACAAAAAGAGTTAGGGAATATATAGCCCCTATCGTTAAGCTTGTCACTCCCCATAATTTTTGTTTAAATATTTATTGCTGTTTCTTTTTTTTCCTTCTTAGTTTAGTCATTGTTTGATTCATTTCTAAGTAGTTTGTTTTACTGAACTGTTCTTGTCCGTCAAACAATACATATATATGTATATTCTTTTTTTGTTTTTTTTGTTTTTTGTTGATGTTGTCTGTCCTTGATTTAATTATTTAATTGTTTTTTTGTTGATAAAAATACCTCTATCCTTGATCAAAAGAAAGCCAGCAAGAAAGAAAGAAATAGCAATGGTGGGAGGGAGAGCAACTTTATGATCAGAATGCTCTGACAGCTAGTCGTATCTTAAAGATTGATGGAGGTGTCGGAAAACTAGTTATAGATTCTGTCGCTGGTCGAGTGGTTCCAGATGTGCCGGTCCCCATAATAACTCTCTCACTAATATGTGCCAAAAATGTGCTCCATATAAATACAATTCTAAACGCTCAGGATGAAAATGTTCAGCATTCAGCATTTTGTGTCACAGTTTTATACAGTGGTGGAAAGTAACTAAGTACATCTACTCAAGTACTGTACTTAAGTACACTTTTGAGGTTCTTGTACTTTCCTTGAGTATTTCCATTTTATATAACTTTATACTTCTACTCCACTACATTCTGAGGCAAATATTGTACTTTTTACTCCACTACATTTAGGTGACAGCTTTAGTTACTTTTCAGGTCGAGATTTAACATAAAAAAACATGATCAATTTAAAGTGATTTGACTTTTTTTTATATAAATGCATTAAACCTCATAATTGTAAAATTAGTCCCATCTTTACAAAATTAAACTGCTTACATAAATGCATCAATACAAATAATGCAATAATATATTTAGAATATATAAAACAATCTGAGTGGGTCCATTCTGCATAACGAGTAGAGGAGTATTTCTGCAGTGTGGTATTATTACTTTTACTTAAAGGAACACTCCACCGTTTTTTCATATTAAAACATGTTATTCGGGTAAGTAAGACGAGTTGATACAGACCTCTTGCGTCTCAATGCGTGCACTCAATCGCCCTGGCGCGCGGAGCTACTTGGCTAGCACTTAGCTTAGCCCAGTTCATTCATTAGGATCCAAACAGATGGACAGTTAGAAGCGACCAAACTCCTCCACGTTTTCCCTATTTAAATACAGCTACACGAGTAGTTAAACGACCAAGTATGGCGACACAAAATAAAACGTGGCGCTTTTTGAAGCGGATAAAAAGGATAACTACAATGTATGGCGGAATAGCACTTGGGAGCACTTCGACTCGGCGCAGTAATATCATCACTTCCGCTCCCTCTCACTTCCGTCAGGAGTGATGATATTACTGCGCCGAGTCGAAGTGCTCCCAAGTGCTATTCCGCCATACATTATAGTTATCCTTTTTATCCGCTTCGAAAAGCGCCACGTTTTATTTTGTGTCGCCATACTTGGTCGTTTAACTACTCGTGTAGCTGTATTTAAATAGGGAAAACGTGGAGGAGTTTGGTCGCTTCTAACTGTCCATCTGTTTGGATCCTAATGAATGAACTGGGCTAAGCTGAGTGTTCCTTTAAGTAAGGGATCTGAATACTTTTTCCACCACTGGTTTTATAGCACACAGTGTTTCTACACATGGGTTCTTGTGGATGTTTGAGGCCTGCTAGTGTTTCTGGGACAGTGGGACCCAGTGGGGTGTACCCCCGCTGGGAAATGGTGCTAGCATGTGAGCCTCCATCCACATATGAAATGGGTTTGACTTTGTGTGTAAATGGATGGGCCTTCTCATGTGGGGTAACACTAAGAGAGAGTGAGATAATGAGGCGTGGTCCTGTTGCCCCCTGCTTAGTCACTGAGAGGCTGCATGTGAGACTGTGATGTATGGACAGGAGGAGGTGGAGATGGGTGGAGCACAGCTGGGAACTACAGCAATATGAGCTCTGACTCTCATGATGGCTGCACACTCTTTGCACACTCACATGCACAAAGAGAAGCACACACGATGCTTTTTTACACTTACTGCGTCGATGCCAGACAGCTGCATGCCGATGTTGACCACCACGATGGTGATGACCTGCCAGCGGACACAGCGGTCCATGAGCAGGCCGCGGACGGAGATGGTCTGGATGGAGGACAGGGAGCGCTGCTCCTCCTGCATTTCATCAACCTCCGCCTGGATGTTTCCTTTGGGACGGTACCACTTCAGGGCTGAAAGGACAGAAAGAAAAGCTTTTACCAGAAGAAGAAGAAGAAGAAACACCAGTCCTGACATCAAAAAGGTACATTGCAATCTCCAGATTTTGGTCACTTATTTCAAAGGTGGTCAGTGGGATATTTAAAATACAAATTTTTAGGCTACGTTTACACGAGGACGGTCTGAACAGAAGACGCAAAAGTGGCGTCGCGTCTTCACTTTTTATTCCTCGTTTAGACGAGCGTTTTCAGGAGGAAATCTGCTGCATACGGTGACGCAAAAGTGTGTGAAATTCGATTGTATGCAGCCAGGCGGCATCACTTAAAGCCATAAGAGCATCTTTGGGCATGCAGAAGTTTTCACGCCACACATTTTCATCAGCTACTCCTTCCACAAAGTTCTCCACCATCACTAGATCTCCCAGGTCTCGTTCACAGCCGTCTGGCTCGCCTCCCACCAATCGCTGCATCCAGAATGTGATGGAGGTAATTCCAGATCCTTCTCTGTTCACTAATACTATCTCTACATATCCTGGACATTTGGTGGAAAGACTCCTGTAAGTTTATTAGAGCTGCCAGAGCAGCTTGAAGGTCCCACCATGGAAATAATCCCACGTTTCTTTATTTCCTGTACTGGAGCATGTATGTGACGTAAACACATACGTGACGTGAGCAGATCAGATCAGAGTTTTGTGTCTTGTCAGTGTAGACGACACGCTACGGAGGAGCGGATTCAACTTTTACACTTTGGAGGGTGGTTTCAGATTTTTGCGTCTTTAAGCCCCAAAAACGCCGTCACCGTCTAAACGAAAGGCACTTCCGATAAAATATTTTGTTGTTTTTACCCGCGAGCATCCTCGTGTAAACGGGGCCTAAGAAAGACCCCGGGGTTTTCCTCCTAGGCCTTCCCTCTAGGGACTTACATCTCACTGTGTCACATCATAAGCTCCTTGATAAACTCCTTCTCGTTGCTCGAAAGTGTATATCAAAAAATTGGATCAAAACCCTTCCGCCTAGTGTCACTCTTTGGTACAGGGAGATCTTTGATATCCTGCCTCATGAAAGATTACAAGCTGCTGTAAAGGGAAAGGACGAATTGTTCTTAATTGTTTGGACACCCTTTCTTGATTATATACCTGCAGATCTGAAAAATCTGCTGTTGATGGGTAGACGGTTTTCTGAAAACAAAGAGTCCAGTTTATTACCTGCGATGGTGGCGTGAATATTTCCCTTCTCTATCAACAGGTACCGTGGGCTCTCAGGAAACCATGGCAACAGCATCAGCTGGACCGTGGTAGGAAACACCACCAGAGACAGGAGCAGAGGCCAGTGCTCCTCCTGTGTGAAACAAAAAACATTACAGACAGCTTACTTCATGTAACAATCAGCAGAGTTTACTGATTAACTTATTGTGTCATCTGTATGACATAAATATAGTTTTTCATCTTCCTAAATTAATGTCTATGCTTCAAATTCACTACCACAATATATTAAATCTGTTCATGTAGCAGGTTCAGATGTGAATTCCACAAAAAACATTTATTTTTATTTGTTATATTTTGTTTTAATCTCCTGCCTGTATGTGAGTTTTACCTGAATTGTGTGTATGTGTGCGGCGACTGTCGGCGTGATGACGTAGGACCGTACGTGCCCGCTCCGGTCAAATCTATCTTCTGTTTGACCGGAGGTAAGCACAAAACTACTATTCTCTTCCATTAAAAGTTCATATAAATGTCATTTACAGTTGAAACAATGTCGGATTAACATATATAATGGATGATGATGTCACGGATGTTGCCTGTTAGTTTCGCCGTAGTCTGTACAGTTTATGTCGAGTTTTTTGGGTGTATTTATTTGCCGCTAAATTCGCTAGCATTGTTTAGCTCTGTTACTAACGGCATCCGTCTTGCTCCCATCAGAGCTATGAGAGACACCACGCCGCTGCTCATCACACTGTATGCTGTTTTGTTTCTTGTGCCACTGCAGGTATGGAGATTATTTTGTTATGGAGATTATTTTTGTTATGGTTGTGTAATAATATTTGTACTGTGGACTGAAATTTTGATACTGTTTTGATTGAAATTGTTTTATGTGTAAATTGAAATGTTCATATGTTAAAGTAACAAAAATCTATCTTCTGTTTGACCGGAGAGCTATGAGAGACACCACGCCACTGCTCATCACACTGTATGCTGTTTTGTTTCTTGTGCCACTGCAGTAAAGTGCCGTGTGTGGAAATCCTGGGTCTCCTTACTCATCATTAACCAGAACACAACGCAGAGAAAATACAGACCGGTTACATTCACACAGGTCCTAACTGTGGCGCAGGGGGCCAGTGTGTAATGTACCTTTCCCAGCAGCTCATGGAGTCCCAGGACCTGAGCCGTGAAGACTCCGAGACAAATGTGAATACTGGGGACGAGACCCAGGAAGCCTCGCAGGTTCTTAGGGGCGATCTCACCGAGGTACATGGGGACCACACTTAGAGAGATACCTGAGGTAAAAAAAAAAAAGGAAAAAGAAATGGATTAAAAAGGGCTACATCAATGCAATATTAGCATTAATGAAATTTGTGTGTAATTTTCTGATTTTGTGTATAATGGGTGTAAGGCACATTTAAAAAAAAAAAATACAGATTGTTTGTTTATATGATTCAATGGTCTCGTGTTCAGGTTCAATTTTGTCACATTAGTAAATCATCCCAAGAAAACCAAAGCAAATTTCTTCATGTGTCAAAATTTTGCAAACTTTTTATTTTTATTTGTTAATTTAGTTTTTTTAAAGTATGAACATCTTAATATTTAATTGTTATACAGTAACTAAAAAACACACTGAATATCACAAATGGACAATTTGATTCCAAAAAGGTCTAATGAACAAAATCTAAACATTATAAGCACTTTCAAAATAAAAGACTGCAAATCATCAAATAGCACGTGAAACAGCTCTGCAGAAACAGGCTGCAGTACAAAAACATGCAGCTACTTATTTAGCTTTGTGATATTCATCTGCAAAATTTCCCTTTTGCATTTGAAATTGCATCTGTTTTATGTTGAGGATAATTGTGACATATTGTAAGTAATTTAATTTTTAATTTATTTTATTATATTTTTAATTTATTTTATTCTATTGTTGCACTGTGTTTATGTATTTTAGTATTTTAGTTTCTACCGTATTTCCTGCAACTGTGATATCTGTACAGCACTTTGATCAACCCCGGTTGTTTTAAATGTGCTCTATAAATAAAGTTTGACTTGACTTGAATAATTTCAGTCATTTGGGAAAGAGGCAGGCCTACCTGAGTGTACTCCTGTTATGAAACGTCCGCAAATGACCATCGCAGGCATTCTGCATTCTCGGCTGAAGCCCATAAGAGCTCCTCCTATAAACACCAGCACCGTGGATCTCACCAGCGTCCCTTTCCTGTTTGAGAACGTTGAATAAAGACGGATCACAGTGTGTCCAAAGAATAAGATATTTGTAACTGTCAGAAGCACAAGCAGACAGCATTTTACAAACTTCCACTGAGCAAGGTTATTATAGTTAACAAAAACTAATGAAATAACGAAAACTAGAATTGAAAAAACATTTTAGTTAACTGAAATAAAAATAAAAACTAGAGTTTTTAAAAAAAAACAATAACTAACTGAAACTGTATTGTGTGGTTACAAAACTAACTAAAACTAACTGAAATTATAGTGGAAATGTCCTTAGTTTTTGTTTTTGTCAACTTTTTTCATTCATAATTCAGTGTTTCTATTTGAACATGCAACACATGGTGAATATGTTTACTGAGACTGGGATGTTTACACTAGAACCAAAATTCAAAACAGTTAATAACCTTATTGGGGCTGAGATGATAAACCAAAGGAAATAAAGGAAACATTTATTATGACCTCTTTGAATCACCCAACAAATGCCCCATTACAAAAAAAACTAAAACTAACACTAAAACTAATAAAAACAAAACTAAAACTAAGCATTTTCAAAAAATAAAAACTAAACTAAAACTAGAAAACTCACTCTAAAAACTAACTAAAACTAACTGAATTTGAAAACAAAAATTCACAACAAAATTAAAACTAAAACTAATGAAAAAATCCAAAACTATTATAACCTTGATAAACACACACAAACCTTCCATATTTGGTTACCAGTCTGCCCACCAGCAGGGCCCCGGTCATCCCACCGATAGCAAAGATGGACACGGTGAGGGAGTACAGGACGGTGAGGAGCTCCTCATCCGGACTCCAGCCGTAACTTTCTACCAGCGTCTCATTGTAGAACTGTTTGATGTACTGGGGGAAAAAAGAAATAAGTTCATTTGGGGTCTGAAAAGTAAAGCCAAAATGCAGGTGCCTTAAACCTGCAGTATTTCTAATGTCCAGCAGGGGGCGACTCCACTGGTTGCAAAAAGAAGTCAGCTAGTATTTAAGTCCTCTCAAATTATTATCTTTTTTTTTTTTTTACCTCAGGCCCCGTTTACACGAGGACGCTTGCGGGTAAAAATATTTTATCAGAAGTGCCTTTCGTTTAGACCATGGGTCTCAAACTCGCGGCCCGCGGGCCAATTGCTGCCCTCGTGACGATATTTTGTGGCCCCCACCTTGATATGAAAGTTTAATGTGAGTTTTATATGAATGGCACTTTACCGTGTTGTGTGTGGAAGCTCCCTTTAATTATTTTTTTTTGGTAATTTTGTGCCTTTTTTAAAACAATTTTGGGTCTTTTTGGGTAATTCTGTCTTTTTTTGTGGTAATTTTGTTTCTTTTTTAAGTAATTTAATTTTTTTCTGTCATTTTGTGTCTTTTTTGGTCATTTTTTATCTTTTGGGGGTCATTTTGTGTCTTTTTTTGGTCATTCTGTGTATTTTTTTGTCATTTTGTGTCTTTTTTTGGTTGGTTTGATACTGCCTCCAGTGGCCCCCAGGTAATTTGAGTTTGAGACCCCTGGTTTAGACGGTGACGGCGTATTTGGGGCTTAAAAACGCAAAAATCTGAAACCACCCTCCAAAGTGGAAAAGTTAAATCCTCTCCTCCGTAGCGTGTCGTCTACACTGACAAGACACAAAACTCTGATCTGATCTGCTCACGTCACGTATGTGTTTACGTCACATACATGCTCCAGGACAGGAAATAAAGAAACGTGGGATTATTTCCATGGTGGGACCTTCAAGCTGCTCTGGCAGCTCTAATAAACTTACAGGAGTCTTTCCACCAAATGTCCAGGATATGTACAGATAGTATTAGTGAACAGAGAAGGATCTGGAATTACCTCCATCACATTCTGGATGCAGCAATTGGTCGGAGGAGCCAGACGGCTGTGAACGAGACCTGGGAGATCTAGTGATGGTGGAGAACTTTGTGGAAGGAGTAGCTGATGAAAATGTGAAAACTTCTGCATGCCCAAAGATGCTCTTATCGCTTTAAGTGATGCCGCCTGGCTGCATACAATCCAATTTCACACACTTTTGCGTCACCGTATGCAGCAGATTTCCTCCCGAAAACGCTCGTCTAAACGAGGAATAAAAAGTGAAGACGCGACGCCACTTTTGCGTCTTCTGTTCAGACCGTCCTCGTGTAAACGGAGCCTCAGTAAACATTTTCCTAATGAGGTGATGGTCTCAATCACTAGTTTTGAGTCTCTTCAACACAGCATGATGTTCATTTTGTAAGCTATGGTCCCATTTAGAGTAAAATAGACGGTAAAGCAGGGTTTAGGGCAGGGCTACTGAATGACTCAATGGCTTTTTGAATAACATACACTACTGGTCAAAAGTTTTAGAACACACCAACTTTTCCAGAATTTAATTGAAAATGATGCAGTTTAATGTCTCAGTGTACTCTGAAATTAATGCACATTTGCAACATTTAAAATTCTTTATTGAGCATGATAGTGTTTTGAAAGTAAAAAAGAGATTCAAAATCACATTTTATGTTGGACTAAATGACTAAAAAAAAGACACAAAATGACCAAAAAATGACACAAAATGACTTACAAAGACATGAAAAGAATTAAAAAATGGACAAAATAGCCCAAGACTCCATAGAGTTAAGTTGTTAACCCATTTCTTGTTCCCTGAAAAAGGCCTACTTGTATAATTCTGAAATGTACATTATTTTTCAGTTTTGGTTAAGCTTACCTTTTTTTATTTACCTCTGGCAGTTCACCACTTACCTTTGGACCCTTTCAAGCTGTTCATTTGACTTGAACTGCTTGAATTTCAATAAAAAACTGGAAAAATTGGGGTGTTCTAAAACTTTTGACCGGTAGTGTATTTTCTAACATAAGCAGCCCACAAAATTACTGAGTTGTCTTGTTTCACAGCTTAAAGGTTGGTTGGAAGCACTGCAAAAAAAGAGTTTCCTGATGTCTCCCACAGTTAACATTGTCCAGCAGGGAAGGAGTAAAAAAATAAATCATCTTTTGCCTTTACAACAGACAAAAATAAACTTGCAATATTTAATTTGTTGAGTGTGTCACTCACAAAAAACCATGTGCAAAAAAAAATGGCCATTAAATTTAACATCGTCACATGACTTTCCACTGTGCCACACATCCAAATGTCAACACTAGTAGTTAGATGAACTCGGATAGATGGAATGAAAAGATGTTTGAATCAGCGGGAGAGGCCGGCAGCCATATTGAGCAGACAGGAAGCTCATCGAGCCCCCACAGTCAAAGTCAAATCAAATTCAGCAATTAGGGATCATAAACTGCATGCTTGATAAAATGACAGTGGTTTTTCTTGTGGTGTGACAAAAAATTTACACTACATGCTCCAGATTTCAGGTTGAAGACTCCACTGAGATCAGACTGTCCTGGAGAAGCCATTAAATTAAACCCAATGCATCTCAAGAGACACCATTCAGTCACTCTCTGCAAAATGAAATGTCAGAAAGCCAAAACAGGAAATGTAAAATAAAAGTTAATTTTAATTTAATTGCATAATTGTAGTTGTAGTTGCACACTGATCAACATATTAAAAGATGATTTATTTTACTGGTTAAAAGGAGGGAGTGCAGTGATGAAAAGAAAGAGAGTAGTTTTAATTTGTCAATTTGTCATGGACCTCTGGACAGCATGTGTCCAATTTGTCCAAGAATGTCTCGTGAGATTAAATCTAGAAACTTTCTGTGTACAGTTCTGGCGTATAACTGACCAGTTTAATGTTCATGATTATTCCCCTGCAACAGCCTGGTGCTGATTGAGCAAGAATTAATTAAGGTAACCAGTGGATGTTGTGTGTGTAATCAAGATACCTGCTGTTTAAAAGGAAAGGCAGTTGTGGATGACAGATGCTGGTAATAATCAGACATGGATCTTTACTCAGCCTTGTTGGCCTTATTGCCAAATATTCCTCCTGTCTATTTAGATGAGTTTTACTGGTTGGAGTAATTAATTAAAGTGAAACCTCTAAGCAAAAGGTTTATATGTGATTTCAGAGAGATCTACAGTGGTCGACAAGTGCGGCATATTACAAAATGTGCTGCGGAAAGCCAAAAACACAGACTACATACAGTAAACGCACTGTGTAGAGCTGCTAGCTAGTTAGCTTGCTAGCTTGCTTATTCCACCACATTTCATGCTACACTGCTACAGAATATATACAATACAATACAATATACAAGACAGTTTTCCAAAGTTGGTTTCTGTCATGGTAAGTAGTTTTAGTTTTAGTATTTTTGGTCATTTAGTCCAAAAATCTTTTTGGTCATTAAGTGAGATTTCAGTCCTTTTTTTTTGTCATTTCTTTGTCTTTTTTTGTCATTTTGTGTCTTGTTTGGTAATTTTCGTGTCTTTTTTGGTAATTTTGTGTCTTTTTTGGGCCATTTTGTGTCTTTTTTTGTCATTTTGTGTCTTTTTTTGTCATTTTGTGTCCTTTTTGGTAATTTTGTGTCTTTTTTGGGTCATTTTGTGTCTTTTTTTTATCATTTTGTGGTCAGTTTGTGTCTTTTTTAGTCATTTTGTGTCTTTTTGGTCATTTTGTTTCTTTTTTGGGCTATTTTGTGTCTTTTTTTTGGTCATTTTGTGTCTTTTTGGTAATTTTGTGTCCTTTTTTGGTCATTTTGTGTCTTTTTGGTCATTGTGTGTCCTTTTTTGGTCATTTTGTGTCTTTTTGGTAATTTTGTTTCTTTTTTGGTCATTTTGTCTTTTTGGTCAATTTGTGTCTTTTTTGGTCATTTTGTCTTTTTGGTCAATTTGTGTCTTTTTTTTGGTCAATTTGTGTCTTTTTTGGTCAATTTGATTCTTTTTTGGGTACTTTTGTGTCTTTTCTGACAAATGCCAAAGTAGCAAGTTATTACTTTACAAGGAGTCTCTGGCTTGAAGCTGACTGTTTTTAGCTGTTGTCTGCTTCATTATTTGTCCAAAATACGTCGTATCAACTGAGTTTGTATGATCTGAACTGTGCGTGGAGATTGTGTTCAGTGAGCGGACAACATGCATGTTAAATTAGGGGGTCGCGACTCAAAAAAGGTTGAGAACTACTGCTCTATGATCTCCTCTCCTCCTGGTGAAGCAGTCTGCCAGTGGGACCAATCTAATATCCATCCAAGTATCAATATAATCCTCAGTTATCAGTCAGACATGACCAATCTTCATTAAAAACGTTTCTTATTGACTGTTGTAAAATTCAGTGATCTACCTTTATGCAGTTGCACTAGCCCCTTAACCGAAATTTGAGCACCACAGCAATCCTTGGTGCATAATAATAATGATAATATTACCTTATTATTACCAGCAGTTATTATTCTGTCACTTTAACTGTATTCTCACAGCAGGAGCACCATTGTTTTCTGTTCTGTTCATTTGTTGCAGCGACTTAATGTCGCAATTTAAATGGCTACTTGTAATTTTCACTTATAGTTCAGATGCAAAGAGTTCTAATCTCATGTTGCCTTCCTTTAAGAGAAATGATCCTAATCAGTGCCATGGAGTAAGGTACACATTGAAAAAGCTCTGGTCAGTGCAGCACTCTGGGAGCCTGGACCCCAGTTTCGTTATCAGAATCGGTGTCCAGAGAGAAAAAATCGCATAGGGCACATGGCAAGTCAGCAAAACACCTAAAGGTACACAGGAGGAGGGGAAAACTTCTTCAATTTGTAACCCTGCACAGTGTGCAGTGTTCCTGCACAAAAATATAGTCCTGCTGGAAGTCTGGAGACCCCCAAAGGAAGTTATTATCTGACTTTCTTTTTCTTTTATAGCCATTTCAAGGCCAGATACATTTAAATGAAGGCTTATAGACACGTAATCTTTTTGGTCATTTAGTGAGATTTCAGTCCTTTTTTTGGGTAATTTCTTTGTCTTTTTTTTTGTCATTTTGTGTCTTTTTTTTTTTTTTTTTTTTACCATTTTGTGGTCAGTTTGTGTCTTTTTTGGGCCATTTTGTGTCCTTTTTTTTGGTCCTTTTGTGTCTTTTTTGGGCCATTTTGTGTCTTTTTTTGGTCATTTTGTGTCTTTTTGGTCATTTTGTGTCTTTTTGGTCATTTTGTGTCTTTTTTTGGTCAATTTGTGTCTTTTTTATCATTCAGTGTTCCTGCACAAAAAATATAGTCCTACTGGAAGTCTGGAGACCCCCAAAGGAAGTTATTATCTGACTTTCTTTTTCTTTTATAGCCATTTCAAGGCCAGATACATTTAAATGAAGGCTTATAGACACATAATGATTTTAAAGATTGAAAGACTGTAGTATTGCTAAACTGAAAAATGCTAATTTTGCTGTGAGAAAAGCAGAGACAAAGTTGATTTCTTTAATAATGTGGTCTGATTAGGCCTGATAAGACATGCAAAATGAGTTCATTATTCTTTAAGTATCCTAGAAAAACCTCTTTAACAATTTTCTCTTGGTGCACCAACTGAGCACTCTGCCACACCTAAAATTGGATTTGGAGTTCAGGGGCGTAACCAATGTCAGATGACACACAGCAGTCAGAATCCTACAAAGGGCACTGAAGTCACATGGACCATGGTTAAAGTTTTGACCTGACCTCACCACATTAGCAGCAGTTTGAAATATGTGGGCAGTGTGTGAGCTTTTGCCTCTAATTTAACCAGTGGTGGAAAAAGTATTCAGATCCCTTACTTAAGTGAAAGTACTGATACAACACTGAAATTACTCCACTACAAGTAAAAGTCCTGCATTCAAAACTTACTGAAGTAAAAGTACAAAAGTATCAGCATCAAAATGTACTTAAAGTATCAAAAGTAAAAGTACTCGTTATGCAGAATGGACCCACTCAGATTGTTTTATATATTCTAAAATTATATTGTTGGTTATTATTTTTGATGCATTTATGTATGGACCGCTTTAATTTTCCCAAGGTAGGGCTCATTTTTACTACTTAATATACTCTTATGATGTTCAATTTAAAACATGTTAACATGTTAGCAAACATTTCATATTAATTATGTTTTTATGTTAAATCTTGAACTGAAAAGTAACTAAAACTGGCAGCTAAATATAGTGGAGTAAAAGGTACAATATTTGCCTCAAAATGTAGTGAAGTAGAAGTATAAAGTAACATAAAATGGAAATACTCAAGTAAAGTACAAATATCTCAAAATTGTACTTAAGTACAGTACTTGAGTAAATGTACTTTGTTACATTCCACCACTGAATTTAACAAGGAAATGCTGCACCGTTCAAGTTTGGTGAAACCTTGTAAAGTGTTACAAATGAGAGGTGGAGCCGTTAGGAGCCATGTGCAACATGTCAAATCTACAAACAACTCTCCAACATAGCATCGTTTTCGGTGAAAAGGCTTTAAAAACCTGCTGTCATGAAGAGCAGACAGACACAGTTAGCAACTTGGTGAACATAGTGACGTATTTAACTACTAAAGAACCAGATATTTCCCTCAGAAGTGGTGGAGGCCAAAACAGAGGTAGAAGAGAGTGAAAATTGGACTCAGACAACCTCAAATGAATAGTTAAAAGTCACTTTAAAACGGCCGAATGTGTAAATAAACTACTGTTTGCTAACAAGTTTTACTTGCTCCATGTCAACTTAAAAGTTGATGATATGTACATTTTGTGTTCATTACTTGTAGTTTGGGACATTGTTCATTCACTTCTGTTAGAAGTGTTAGATAAGAAGTTTGATATTACTCTCATCTATCCATTAAATATGGAGCTGGAGGAGGCTAGCTTAGCTTAGCTTAGCTTAGCTTAGCGCCTGAAGGCAGGGAAAGCTAGCCTGGCTGACATCAGTTACAAGATTAGTTACAGCATGTAATTTCCCGTCAAACTACATATTGTCACCTTCACGTTTTTGTGTGTACAACAAATGAGCTTTAAAGGTAAAAGTATTAAACTTTGGACAGCACCAGGCTAGAAATCTCCCCTACTTATGCTTAGCTATTCTAACCATCTCCTGACTGGCTCTGTACTTACGTAATGACATAAATGTATTGATAAGAAAGTGAAAAAGCAAATTCCAAAATTGTCTATGAATTTCTTTAACCCTCTATGGTACGCATTATGATGCAAGTTAGGAAAAAAAAGAAGATTCAGTAGCTTCAACAGGGTACAATACATGACATTTTAAATTTAAAAACATTATAAAAGGAACTTTTTTTTTTGTAGGAATCATTGTACCATTGAACCAACGACCCATTCAAATGAATGTCTTGAACAGTCTAAGTGTATGAAACTATCAAAAATGAAGGTTTACTCTCCTATTAGTAGGAATATTTTTTTTCCAGATGGAAAAGGGCCAGGAAATTATGTTTTGAGTGATTTTTTTTTGTGGCGCAAAATGGCAAAGCTGTTTCCTTTGGAAAAGTCTGCAAAATAGGGTTTCAATATGGCCTCCTGGAGGTCATGTGACAAATTAAAGCATTGCTATTGGTTCCCTATACTCTTCCCTATTTTTTTAGTATCGCATCACGCATCATGCAGCTGCTCGATTGGTCTTCAATCTTCCCAAATTTTCACACACAACACCCCTCCTCCGCTCCCTCCACTGGCTACCGGTGGCTGCGCGGATACGCTTCAAGACTCTAGCTCTGGCGTACTCTGCTGCTAACGGTTCAGGTCCTACTTACATCCAGGACCTTGTCAAACTCTACACTCCTGCCCGTCCTCTCCGCTCTGCATCAGCCAAACAGCTGGCGACTCCCACCCTGCGTGAGTCAACTCGCCTCAAAACCTCCTCCAGACTTTTCTCTGTCTTGGCTCCCAAATGGTGGAACGAGCTCCCCACCGACATCAGGACCTCAGACAGCCTGGACATCTTCCGTCGCAGGCTGAAGACCTATCTCTTCCAACAATACCTCGGTTAAGTCATGGATGCACTTATTGTAAGTCGCTTTGGACAAAAGTGTCTGCTAAATGACATGTAATGTAATGTAATGTAAAAATCACTCAAAAACATACATTGTAGAAATTTGACAGGCCAAAAATGGGTATGTTGCCTGAGGGAAACACCATAGAGGGTTAAACCTGTTGTGTGATAAAACATAAAATTCTTGAAGGTGTCCACAGTGGTAGGACTATCAAAACAGAGACTGTGGCAAACAGCAATGCTAATGTCTATCTACATCCATTTAGACTAACAAAAGTGAAGAAAATTTAATTTAAAGGTACTCAAATATCATAAAAAATCCACACATTAGATTTAAATGAGAGCTGGAACTTCACTTGTATTACTTGTCCATTGATCAATTAGTAGAAAAATAATTTCAATGAGTGTCTCTTCTGCTTCACTGAGGACAGAAATGTTTAAGTGAGCCAGCATGAGAGGGCCCATAGCAGCAGGTGAGGCTCTTTCCGTGACTCTACACAGTAGGCTAGCTCACACTAGCATGAGACTTGGCACTGATGCTCACATGCTACGGTGTGGGGGGTCCGTGTCCAAACAGGAATGGTTCACAGCTTAGTCACTGCACCGCGGCAAATCGTACATTGAGGGAACAGAGTAAAGCACATGATGGATAAAAACGACAGGAAATCGATGACATGGCGAGGCTCACAGCAGCCTCGAGATTTGATACACAAAGACACATGACTTCACATGACAATAATATACAATCTCAACTTCACTATGTCCATTAACAACTAAAAGTCATCTGGAGATAAAGAGTGAGACTCTTTCATTCATTCTGAGAACATCTTGAACTCTCAGGTGTGAAAACTCTTTTTGGTCATTTAGTGAGATTTCAGTCCTTTTTTTTTGTAATTTCTTTGTCTTTTTTTGTCATTTCTTTGTCTTTTTTGGTAATGTTGTGTCTTTTTTGGTAATTTTGTGTCTTTTTTGGTCATTTTGTGTCTTTTTTTGGTCATTTTATGTCTTTTTTTTACCATTTTGTGGTCAGTTTGTGTCTTTTTTGGTAATTTTGTGTCTTTTTTTGGTAATTTTGTGTCTTTTTTGTCATTTTGTGGGTTTTTTTTAGTCATTTTGTGTCTTTTTTGGTAATTTTGTGTCTTTTTTTGGTAATTTTCAAATCGTACATTGAGGGAACAGAGTAAAGCACGTGATGGATAAAAACGACAGGAAATCGATGACATGGCGAGGCTCACAGCAGCCTGGAGATTTGATACACAAAGCCACATGACTTCACATGACAATAATATACAATCTCAACTTCAATATGTCCATTAACAACTAAAAGTCATCTGGAGATAAAGAGTGAGACTCTTTCATTCATTCTGAGAACATCTTGAACTCTCAGGTTAAGTGTGAAAACTGTTGTTGTTGTTGTTGTTGATGTTGATGTTGGTGCTGCACTGTAAAAAATGTTTGTATAAATTACAGTAAAACACTGTCAAATTGCATCAGAAATAGGGCGGAAAATTTAAAATTGTGTATTGCCGTAGTAGACACTTTTAATTGCCGTGAATCAAAGAATAACACAAAACTTTTACTTTTACTGTCATAAACTGTAGAAAACACACGTTAATGGATAAATACCATGATGTCACAATGACACAATTAGCCTAAAAATAATGTGATTATTCAGTCTAAATGACAGTTTTTGCTGATATTTACATTTAAATTTACAGTAGAAAACCCCCTCACTGTATTTTTTACGGGGAAGTTCTGGCAACCACAGCTGCCGGTAATTTACCGTATATTTAACAGATTATTTTTTACAGTGTGTGGTGGAGACACAAACCTGTGCAGGAGAGTTGACCACCGCCAGATTGAAGCCGTAGAGCATGGAGCTACCAAACGACGCCAAGAAAGCCACCGCCAGCAGAGGCTTCGTAAGGTGCTGAAGAAACAAGATAAAAAAAGTCACATACCAACTAAAGCTACACAATAAAATGTCCCAAGGCCTGTACGCTACGCTTCAAAAGGATTTTTTTTTATAAAACTGTGACATAGCAACTGGATTTTCCCCTTTAAAATGCAGGAAGTGTAAGCTATTACCTTCAATGTATTTTTATTTTTTATTTTTTTTAATTTTATTTTATTAATTCTTCTTTCGAACCGAAAAAAAATAAACAACATAAACTACAACAGCGTAGGCTAGATGCATATACATATTCATACACATACTCACATAGACACCATTAAACAGATGTACATAAACATATAAACATTTACACACATACAGTATATATAACCCTATACATATACATGCATCTGCCCCGTTTAAGTAATAAGATAGAAATAAGAACCAGTTAACTTCATATTCAATATGCATTTCAAAATAAGCAGCTTTACAGTAAAAAGACTCTATTATTAGATATTCATAACAAATGAGGGTTCTATGTTCCTTTCAAGGCATCTCAGGTAAAAAAAAAAAAAAACCTCCACATTTAAAATCAACAGCAAAGCACATGTTTTGTGCACATTAGACTTGTCAGCAGCTTGTAAAAGGATTAGCTCCACAGTATTTAACAGCATTATTATAAGAGTATATGTTGCATACAAATCTGTGACCTTTGGACTTTGCAGCAGAGCTGAACAGGTGCCAAGCTGCATGTGACTGAATCAGAAGAAACTGACACAAACTGGCACCTGGATCCAGGCCACATCCAGCTAGCGTGCTCACTTGTAAACACATTTAGCTCTGGGAGAGAGAGGCGTTTGGAACAAATCACACATTTGCAGAAAACACAGATTTCCTGAAAGCTCCACTTCTCAGGAAAACTGCAGCTTTGTAGAGGGCGTTTGGTGTTGCATATGGCAGTTTAAAGCCTCAGCTGTGCACTTCTGATGGACCACGCCAAAGTCACATGAGCCCCACTAGCTCTTTACTGTCGCCCACTGTATTTTCATTAGGAATGCACTGCAGCTACCCTCTTGGCTGCCGTCCGAAATTCCAGCACAGAGAGCTTAGCTGACCTCCAGCGAAGAAGGTCAGGAGCTTTTTGGATGTCCATACCTTTGAATGGAGCACCACGCTTTGGTGTTTTCATCATTTTAAATAAAATCAAGTCAAGTCAAGTCAAAGTTTATTTATAGAGCACATTTAAAAACAACCTCAGTTGACCAAAGTGCTGTACAGTTATTAAAATAGAATAAATCATACACAACTGGATATAAATAAAAACAATAAAAAGAAAAAAATACTAAAAACAGTAAAACAATAAAATAAAATAGAATAAATAGTAATAAAAACTCAATCCAAAACAGAGTTAGAGATTAAAAAAAAGACAAATAAAAGGGTAAAAAAGTAAAAAGAAAGCCAAGGATTCTTGCCTAGCTGGGACCGAACGCCAAGGAGAATAAATTTTCTCATTTTGTTTGTTCCTTTCTATGTGTGGCTATGGTCTATGGCTCGTACTACATTGCAGCACTGCAGCACTTTTATTTTGTACTTATATGTTATGCATGTGTTATGCATTGTTTTTATGGATTTCCTGTGAAGCACTTTGGGTACCTTCTGGCTACTGTAAAGGGCTATACAAATAAACTTGATTTGATTCGATTTGATTTAAAATCAAGTTCTAAAAAACACAATATCTGCATATTTTGGTGAGCCAAAGGAATCCATTTATGCGGAAAAAGTAGGATGTTGGTGTTATAGAAGAGGAAACGGAGAGGGGAGGCTCAGGCTGAACAATAATACCATAGATGCATTAAAGAAACCTAATTTAGCCGGTTAATAGCCTGTTGGACCGAGTCAGACGACTACACGTGAAAATAGCTCAGAGCAGACAATGCTTCCCAGTCTGCATTCAATTTAGGTTGATTATCTGTCGGATGTGGCGCTCTTCACATGTTGCATCAGTTTGGCTGAAGCTCTGAGCAACTACTAAGACTTCTACTATCGTCTTTTTAGTCCTCGTCTTTTGTTTGTTTGTTTGTCAATGTAACATCTTTTTTTAAATGTTAGTTTTGTATATGGTTGTTTTATGGTATGTACAGTAATATATCTCATTATTTACATACAGAAATGCAAACATGACCAATAAACTAGACTAGAAGTGCTGCAGCCAAGGAAAGAAAATCAAACGGGTTTTTGGTCAAACATCACACTGAGAAAACAAAATGAGGCAGATTTATAGCTTTATTGTAGTAAGATAAGCCTAAGCAAAGATGTTTTTTAGCTGGAAGTGAGCATTTGCTTGGCTGAAGTGCAAATATTGAACAAGACGAGACAACTTGTCAAAACAACATTCATTCACAGTGCTGAAATGTTACTTTTTTTTTTTAAAGGTAATGCGGGGCTGTCCTGTTTTAAGAGCCCTTAGAATACCATTTTACAGAGAATAACTGTAATAATTAGTCATAAACTCAGTTCTTTCAATTAGAACAATGTATAGTTTTACGATGTACAGTTTTGTATTGATACATTTCTGTTATTAACCGTTAATAATCTCAAACTCAAACTAGATTCCAATGATTTTGATGATAGATGATAGATAGATAGATGGATGGATGGATGGATGGATGGATAGAAAGATAGATAGATAGATAGATAGACAGACAGACAGACAGACAGACAGACAGACAGACAGACAGATAGATAGATAGATAGATAGATAGATAGATAGATAGATAGATAGATAGATGGATAGATGGATGGATGGATGGATGGATGGATAGATTGATAGATAGATAGATAGATAGATAGATAGATAGATAGACGGATAGACAGATAGATAGATAGATAGATAGATAGATAGATAGATAGATAGATAGATTGATGGATAGATAGATAGATAGATAGATAGATAGATAGATAGATAGATAGATAGATTGAATAATGGTTTAAATTCAAGGGTCAGGATGAACTCCAAAGATTTTTTTTAATTTTTTTATTTAACCAGGTCGGTTAATGGTTATTGATTATTGATGTGACTCCAACAGATGCTGATAATAGAGTGTATCTACATGTCAATCAAAGTGTTAATGAAACAATCACTCACCGTGGAGGGCTTCCCATCGTCTTCTATCAGTAGTTCCTCCGCCATTAAGTCATGAACAGTTCCTCCCGGTGTCCTCTGCTCCTTGGAGATGAGAAACAGCTCATCCGCACAACTTTTCTAACTCTTCACTCCCCATTTGTAGTTTCCAGACATGCTCGTGAGGCAGAGAGGAGGCGTGTCGTGTTGATGGGCGGAATTAACAAGCTTGTCAAACTCCCGATCTCCAATCACCGGAGCGCGTCGCGGGGCGGGCCCGTCCCAGCCGCCGGTCGTTCTCCCCGGTCCATCAGCGATCACATGAGCCAAGTGGTTTCATCCTGCGTCCCGAAGTGCCCACAGTGCTTATTAAATAGCCTATGACTAAGTGTATCCAGGGGCGTTTTCACGATAAGTAAACATAAGGGGCTTGGCTCAGACCCAGGGGCACCCCCACCCAGAGAGGGGGGTTGTCAGCAATTAAAGACTCACTTCTTCTTTTTTTGGGTGCAGGTTTAAGGAGGAAAATAAAAATGAATCATTGGACTCTATGAAGTAAGACTATAAGACATCTAGAGGCTGAAACCAGTGGTTATCCACCACTGGTTTCAGCCTCTAGATGTCTTATAGTACCCAACTTAGGTCAAAGTAGTTATACCTGTCCTGGTAATATACAGGTGCATCTCAATACATTAGAACATGATGGAAAAGTCCATTTCCAGTAGTTCAAGTCAAATAGCCCCAACCAAGTATTGAGTCATATAGATCAGTAGTTCTCAACCTTTTTGACTCGCAACCCACAATTTAACATCCATGTTGTCCACGACCCCCGCTCACTGAACACAATCTCACACGCACAGTTCAGATCACCCAAAAAATACACAAAATGACCAAAAAAGACACAAAATTACCAAAAAAGAAACAAAATTACCAAAAAAATACACAAAATGACTAAAAAGACACAAAATTACCAAAAAAAAGGAAACAAATTGACCAAAAAAGACATAAAATTACCAAAAAAAGGCACAAAATGACCAAAAAAGGAACAAAATGACCAAAAAAGAAACAAAATGACCAAAAAAGAAACAAAATTACTAAAAAAAACACAAAATGACTAAAAAGACACAAAATTACCAAAAAAGGAAACAAATTGACCAAAAAAGACACAAAATTACCAAAAAAGACACAAAATGACTAAAAAGACACAAAATGACCAAACAAGACACAAAATGACCAAAAAAGAAACAAAATGACCAAAAAAACACAAAATTACCCAAAAAAGAAACAAATTGATCAAAAAAGACACAAAATGACCAAAAAAGACACAACATGACCAAACCCCCCCCCCCCCCCCCCCCCCCCCCCCCACAAAATGACTAAAACAAACACATAATGACCAAAAAGATTATTTTTTTAGACACTTCATTAAATGTAAGCCATAATCATTATAATTAGAAGAAATTAAATAAATAAAGACATGAAATGTTTCATTCTGTGTGTAATGGATCTATATAATGTGTTATTTCCACTTTTTGAATTGAATTACTGACATAAATAAACTTTTCTATGATATTCTAATTTATTGAGTTGCACCTGTGAGTGAAAGTAAAAGTAAGTACATTGACACTGAAGTGTCAATGTACTTACTTTTACTTTTATACTTTTGCACAATGTACTGCATTTCCCATTTTAGAAGAAAAAAAAATTCATCCTCTGACTTCAAAGCTCTGCTTCAAAGTAACAAGTACTGGAACCTTCATAGAAATATAGTCTTTCAAGTTTCCAACAAATTCATACTCAAGTAAAGTACAGATACTTGAAAAAATGACTCAAGTACAGTACTTCAGTAAATGTGTGTTGTTCCTGTCCACCCCTGGCTGACACTAAAACATTAATGAAGATCATAAACATGATTTCAGTCAGTCAACTCACGTTACGCAGTATATGTTTATTGCTACAGCAGAACATATTAGATTTGGCGGCTAGGCTCCGACCTTATCACTCCTCAGGCAGTTACACGAGGTACTGAGGGGTGATGTAGTAAAATCTCCCTTCGGAGCTTACAGGTGGATGCTGGGCGGGGGTGGGGCTGAGAAAGCAAGCGGCAGTACAGATGCAGCAGCAGCAGAGAGAAAGCTTGAGGATGACTCTCATCTTAAATAGACCGCCAGACTGGATGGAGGGTGTGTTTTGGTGAACCTGGTCTCACAGGGATCCGTGAAATAGCCACGGATTCGCTTAACTCAAAATCCGTGGAATAGCCACGGAATCACTCAAATTTCCGTGAAACTGACACGGATTTCACTACAATGCAAGTTAATGACAGTCATATCCCGTGGCTATTCCATGGATATTTGTTCCTATTGGTTTGTTCCAAGTCACATTTTTAGTGAAAAAAAAATCAATATTTTGACTTAGTTTCTGCATAAAAATGGATTTTGATCACATTTCTAGCGAGAAATATATGTTTTATTTTCTAAATATTCACTCAGTGAATGTACATAATCACTTTGTATGTTGGAATAGTCACGGGATATCCTATCCCGCGTCCAGCGACTCCTTGGAGTGTCTGTTAGTCCAACCAAACACTGAACAAGACATTTACTGAACAAAACGTTCAAATAAACTGTCATTAAGTGAAAATACAGTGAAAGGGTCAAACTTATGAGACCAAATCGGTAAACGTCCTTTTCCTATCTATATAATGTTATATATAACTTTATTGACACGTTGCCATGGATACGCATTGTTCTGCTTCTCTCCTAATGACGGCTCTCCTTGTCAGTGACCTGTCAATCAAAGGTAGCCCCGCCCCAAATCATACGATTCTTTATCTTCTATTTTCTTCTAAATGGGGCCATTATTTGAACTATTAACATAAAATTGCCTTGAAGAAGATTTTTTAGTAGCGATTGAGACCATAGTGTTGTCCTAAAAATTTTTTGGGAGGTATTAAATCAAGTGAGAAGTTTTCTCATTTTGCACTAAAATGAATGGACAGAGATGTTTTTGCAGCCAAACTTAGCGCCCCCTGCTGGAATTTTCAGTAGAATGCATCTTAAGTCACTTCCTGGTTTGCCTCCCTGCTCAGAACCGGAGGTTGCCGCCTGATGTGATTATGTCCTTTCTCTTACACATGTATGTGTATGCCTATGTACATATATTAAAGCACCTACAAAGAATTTTTTATTTTATATGAATTCGGCAGGGCCTGAGTGTTTCTAGGAGCACCACTCTGCTGTTAGAAACCTTCTCATTTTACTGGAGCGACCTCTGACAGGCCTCCGCTAAGTCCTGGATGTGGTTCTTCAGCGTGAGCTTCCAGCAGGGTGGTGTTGATATTGACACGGGTGGGGCAGCAGCTGAGGTGCTGAACTCCACCTCTGGCACCGAAGCTCCAACTGCAGGTCAAAGGTCGCAGCGGGTCTGTCCACGGCGAGCTGGTCACTATAGACACCATTAAGAATATGAATAACTATACAGAAATAGCCAATGTTCTCTTTGATGGTCTTGTTTGCTTATATACAGTCATGGAAAAATTTATTAGACCATTGTTTTCTTCAATTTCTTGTTCATTTTAATGCCTGGTACAACTAAAGGTACATTTGTTTGGACAAATATAATGATAACAACAAAAACGGCTCATAAGAGTTTAATTTAAGAGCTGATATCTAGCCGTTTTCCTTGATAATGATTTTGGTTATTATCAAGAAAACCATGAAAATTGGTTAGATATCAGCTCGTAAATTACACTTACACTCCATGTGCATGGAAATCCACATACTTTCTTGAAATTAAGATTATTGTTGAATGTTTGAAATAGAGATTTCACAATTTAAGATCTATTCACCTCAGTTTTTTGGATGGCGGTAGAAACATTTAAATCCCTAACCCTCACATACAGTCATGGAAACATTTTTTAGACCACCCTTGTTTTCTTTAGTTTCTTGTTCATTTTAATGCCTGGTACAACTAAAGGTACATTTGTTTGGACAAATATAATGATAACAACAAAAACGGCTCATAAGAGTTTAATTTAAGAGCTGATATCTAGACTTTTTCCATGGATTTCTTGATAATAACCAAAATCGTTATCAGGAAATCCATGGAAAATGTCTAGATATCAGCTCTTAAATAAATTCTCAGAGTTCTGACTTTATTCTCAGAGTTCTGACTTTATTCTCAGAGTTCATGACCTGCGGCAGGTGAAAGGTCATCATGTGACGCTAACGTGCCGCTGTGACGCTGCAGACTCTCAGCGGGAACAATCAGATGGTGAGTGTTGTCTGATTGATTATCACGTTATAATTACGCAGCATCATTACGCAAAACCCTGACTGCTGCTTCTCCTGATAAAGATGATGTCATCACGTGCTGCGATCGGTTAAATCTGTTGTTGTTGATGGTACAGTGAGTCTGCAGAACTCTGAATCATGAGTTTCTTCAGTCAGCTGTTGATCTGTGTGAGATGAATGAGTCTGCAGGTCTGATAGTGTTATATTAGCTGTAATTAATACATGCACAGAACCATTTTCGTGTGGACAAAACGTTTAAATCTGCTTTTTGTGTTCAATCTTTGTAGTGTACAGAATTGATCTGCACTGCAAAAAAAGAAAAGTTGGGTGAACTCAAAATTTCAAGGCAACAAACTCCGATAAAATTTTAAGTTGGACAATTGAACAAAATAATTTAAGTTTTGTTTTTGAGTCTGCTCAACTCTGAATTCAGATTTTTGTTAACTCAACTGTAAGTTGTACTAACTTATAATTTTATATTGTAATAACTTTTAATCCTTACTTCTGCTAACTTGTCAGCTAATGTTGCGACCACAATTTTGAGTTAGCATTGATACGCTAATGGCTACTCTTGTAGCTGTAACAAGCAGCGCCGCTAGCATCAGTTAGCCGCTAGCATCAGTTAGCCGCTAGCATCAGTTAGCCGCTAGCTTTCACTAATGACCGAATTTCACAGCTTTCCCGCATTTCCCAACAAAGAAATAAGAGTTATCAGAACTATTGTCCCTTGTTGTGAACCCCAACTTAAAGATATAAGTAACAACAACTCACCAACTTGTTTTTGAGCAGACAACTGGCTTCCTTTGTTGTGCTAACTTACATTATTGCCCTAAATGTCAATAGTTTATATTTCCAAGTTTTACCAACTTAAATCACTGGGCCAAAAAATACAAGTTGGCTTTTTTGCAGTGTGAGCATTGTAGTACTGTTTGTATTTCTGTTTACTAATAAGTAAGTCATATGTCTATGACATGTGCATCATATGATAAAGCATCTTAATGTTTTCTAACTGATGAGTTTTGGTGTTTTCCACACTGTTGTCATACTTTATGTCCACGTGTCATTTGTTTTATATATATTTGACTGAACAGAATGCAGTCTGCTATATATTTGAGATCCGGTTTTTAGGTTCAGGATATAATTTAAATCAGTAATTCAATTACTCACTTTGTACCAGTGCCTCTTTAACTGAGTTATTTCAGACTTACTAATGTTTGTGTTATATAATATTTGTTGTTTTGCATCTTATATGCAAAAAGAGGGCAGAGCAGCTAATAGGATGTGATGTTTTTTATGCTTTTTGAAATCCAAAATCTCAATTTATGGTAAGCCGTTAACTTATGAAATCATGGCATGTTTTACTTAAGTTATTTTCATAGCCAATAATGTTGAGTGGACCTGAATTGGGGATGATTTTATAAATCAACTTCCCATGCATTCATTTCTGTCTCTGTTCAGCATCTTTCAGTCTGTCCTTTTTTCTCGACACAAACTTGGCTATAAGTCAAATTTTGTATAAGTATAAAGCTGCCAGGAACCAAAAATACAAACAAAAAGACACAGGTGTCTATGAAAATGCACTTTTTTTTTTTTTTTTTTTTTTTTAACCATTTATACACACAAAAACAGCAGAAAAATAAATAAATAATAAAACTGCAAAACAGTCTATTTGCATGTAAATTAAAAATAGTAATAGTTTTCATTGTAAAAAAGAAAATTCACATTTAAAAAATGGTCTAGAAACATAAATGTCACACTGTGAAAGCTCCTTTGATTGCACTTTCAACTGGCTTTCTCAGCTTGTCTACATATCATATATAAATAAAGTTATTACTGTAAATAAAATGTGTATTTTCAATAAATAGATGGACTCCAGAGGGTTAAAACTCTTTTTACTTTACTACACTTCTCTGTACAGCCCTATTCCATTAAGTTAAACCTTTTGTTAGCACAGTATTGCTTGTGTTTGTCCCTTTAAGATATTCCAGACAGGTTTTGTCTTGCATGAATGAATATAAAGAGACAGGATGCTCTGCGTCCGTCCACTCCTACAGTACACATGACTGTTTCGCATGTGCCCCAGCATCTGCTCACCTCTTCATGGGCTTTGGTCACAGTGTCTCCTGCTTCACATATGATTTCATAGTAAACTATTTTAGTTTTCATTTTTCTTTAAAGCAACCATGTGACCTGCTGGAAGTTTTCATTTGCTGTGAAACGATAAACGTTTTAAAGTTGCAGGATTTGTGATTAAATGTTGTTAAATGTACATATTGACAGCAAAGAGATGTTTTCATTCAACAAGAATATACAGTCATGGAAAAAAATATTAGACCACTTTTGTTTTCTTTACTTTATTGTTAATTTTAATGTACAAATGGTACAACTAAAGGTACATTTGTTTGGAGAAATATAATGACAACAACAAAAATAGCTCATAAGGGTTTAATTTAAGCTAATATTTAGCCGTTTTCCATGGTTTTCCATGGTTATTATCAAGAAAACTATGAAAATTGGTTAGATATCAGCTCTTAAATTACACTTTTATGAGCTATTTTTGTTGTTATCATTCAATATGTCCAAACAAGTGTACCTTTAGTTGTACCAGGCATTAAAATGAACAAGAAATTGAAGGAAAAGGGTGTTTTAATAATTTTTATATATGTATATATATTGAGACAAATCCAGTCAGTGGCATTTCTTTCCTTATGACCGCATCACCACTAAAGTCCTCAAACAATATATAATGTAGACCACCTTTTCACCTGTGTTACCCCTCCACCAGGCTTCTTCTCCCTGCTGCTACACTGTAAAAAATGTTTGTAGAAATAACAGTAAAACACTGTTAAATTGCATCAGAAATAGGGCATAAAATTAAAAATTGTGTATCAGCATACTAGACACTTTTAACTACCGTAAATCAAAGAATAGCACAAAAATTGTACTTTTACTGTCAAAAAACTGTAGGAAATACACAGTTTTGCTGTAAAAATATAACATTTTCATGTAAAGTTAATGGAGAAATACCATGATGTCACAATGAAACAATTACCCTAAAAATAACAGGACCTTTCATTCTAAATAACACATTTTGCTGATATTTATATTTACAGTGGAAAACCCACTCACTCTATTTTTTACGGTGAAGTTCTGGCAACCACAGCTGCCGGTAATTTACCGTAATTTTAACAGATTCTTTTTTATAGTGTACTTCCTGTCACTCTATTCATTCCAACACACTCCAACTTTAACCCAACTAGCCAAGTTAAAGCTACCACTCCAGTCAAACGGCTTGTGTCACATGACTCCTATCACTGTGAAATGTCGGTGGTATCATGCTGGGCTTGTGTAAAAAATCAATTATGCTGCGTAGAGGGACGCAACTTACAGGGCCAATGGCGTAAAGAAGAGAAGTTCAAACACTTCTTTGCTGTGACATAAAATAGTCTGGTTGGAAAAGAAAAGATACATTGAAAAAATGCAAATGTTGATTCACAAATGATGACAAAGTTATCGGTTTAATTACGGAAATGCTAATATAACTCCATGTTTTATCATACACAGGACTGAAGGTTAGAATGACACAGTTCACATCCCAGTTAATGCTCCAGCTAATGCTAACATGAATTAGCAGCAGCTTCTCTCAGTCAGGTTGAGGCTGTAGTCAGTGATCAGATCCCTCTCCTCCTCCACACTCCATATATGGTCTGCTTCCTGTATCGGATAGCGACGCAAGGCGGCGACGAGTGTAAAGAAAATCAAACCAACGGGTGACGTCACGGTGACTACGTCCATTATTAATATACAGTCTATGGTCTCTTCTCACTATTTGAACAGTAAATGTGAAAATTCAGCAATTTTGAATAAAAAATAATCTAAAACTGGTGGAGTTAGTTCATGATGACAGCCTCTCCTGCCACTAGAGGCCGCTGTAACAATAAACCTAATAAGGATCTAATAAGCAGCTTGTACAAACAACCTGTGTGGTCATTTTTGTGGAAGGACAGTCTGGAGCTACGGATAATTTAGTATGTGTACATCAATAATTTATTAATTCCTTCACCCATTCGGAAGAAGCTCTGTAGTGGTCGTTTCTCTGCTCAAAAGCACAAAATAAATGCAGAACTTATCCCACTTCCTCACTCAAACTCCTTTCACAGAAAAGCAATCTAAAGTGTTGACCTTTCCAATCCGAAAGAAATGCTTCAAGTCTTTCCAGTCTCCATTATCATCCCCAGTAACTGATTGTATCTGCTCATTAACACCATGATTAGATGAAAAACCAGGGAGAGACTTTGACGCTGGCAAAGCTGTGAAAAGAAATGAACATAATTTACAAGAGGGACATCTCATGACCATAATCAGGATCTGGAACTACATGATTTAATTTCCTCTCAACAGTGAATGAGATGTCATTTGATAAATTACCCATCAATAGCAGACAGTATGGGGATGCTTTGCTGGGAAACATGGCGTGTGCATGTGTGTGAAAATTACACCGTGGGTCGATTTTGTGTGCGCTGCAAAGACATGTTGCCACGGCGAGCGTCCTCACAAGCATGTGTGTGTGTGTGTGCTCCAGAATAACCTCACATTAGCAGCCCATTATTTCAATAAACCTCCTCCTGCATCCCGTTGACAGATCATCTGCCTAGAAAAGCAGATATTGTGGCCTTTAATCAGTCAGCCCCCTCCGAGCCGCCGTAGTCTCTTGTGCAGTATTTAAATTCCTCATTTACTCAGTTGCAGGCGGGACGTGCCTGTCCCCCATTGTTCGCTCTGAATAAACTGGGGAGCTGATCGTGTTAAGTGCGGCCATGATTGATGGCTGCTGATGAAATCTAATATACTCGCCCCATGCCATCGTTTGGCAGGAATGGGATTAGAGAGAAAAGGCTCCAACACGAGCTGATAAAAGGCAAAATGTACTTAATGTCGCTTTTTTTTTCTTATTTAAAAAAAATGGAGAGAAGTTTTGGCTGTGGTCGAGTAACTCCAATAGGATTGTGGGACATTAACTGTTGAGGGATGGCTGTGCTCCTTGGTGTGTGTGATGAAAGCGGGTTAGGGAAATGAAGTGTGTGTGTGTGAGGTCAGTCAGCACAGTTTAAAAACCATGAAGTGGAGTGACTGTCATCAAGCAAACCTCCATGCTAGGCTAATTATTTCCACAATTGTTATCACAGCTTATAATTATCTCTCTTTGCTTGTGGTAAGGTCAGCAGACGGTGGAAGGAAAATTGATAATTTTGCATTCTTGCATGCATATTGAGGTAGACAGACAGACAGACAGACAGACAGACAGACAGACAGATAAATTACTTTATTCATCCCTGAAGGGAAATTCGGTTGTCACAGCAGTCGGGTATTTAAGTACAATAAAATACAATAGAATAAAAATACTGAGGTAGAATAAATACAAACAACAATAGAAAAAAACCACAGAATAGAACAAGGACACTATTTGAAAAGAAGATCAGTTATTGTGACTAGACAGTATATAATAAGAGTACAGTACATATATAATATATAATAATGATAATAATAATAATAATAATAATAATAATATGATAATATAATAATAATAAGACCAGTATAATAATAGTAGTATACCACAGTTTATAGTAATTATAGTAATGGCAGCAACAGTATATGTATATCAAATCAACTTTATTTATAGAGCCCTTTAAAACAGCCACAGCTGATACAAAGTGCTGTATATGGCAGGACAGACCAACAATAATAACAGAGAATAAGTAAAACCAACTAAAACAGAGTGAGTGGCATGCTGGGTAAAAACCATTAAATAAAAATGTGTTATAAAATTAATTTTAAAAACCACGAAGAACAGATAAAAACAACTCAAACAGAGCAAAGGCTCATGTTGAGTTAAAAGACAGTGAATAAAAATGGGTTTTAAGATTACTTTTAAAAACGGACAGTGAGGAGGCCTAGGGTAATAATAAGGGTAAATAATATGTATATAAGGGTAAATAGGGTAAATAATATGTATATAAGGGTAAATAATATGCATATAGGGTAAATAGGGTAAATAATATGTATATAAGGGTAAATAATATGCATATAGGGTAAATAGGGTAAATAATATGTATATAAGGGTAAATAATATGTATATAGGGTAAATAGGGTAAATAATATGTATATAGGGTAAATAATATGTATATAGGGTAAATAGGGTAAATAATATGTATATAGGGTAAATAATATGTATATAGGGGTAAATAATATGTATATAGTGTAAATAGGGTAAATAATATGTATATAGGGTAAATAATATGTATATAAGGGTAAATAATATGTATATAGGGTAAATAGGGTAAATAATATGTATATAAGGGTAATTGATATATATATAGGGTAAATAGGGTAAATAATATACATAAGGGTAAATAATATGTATATAGGGTAAATAATATGTATATAGGGTAAATAATATGTATATAGTGTAAATAGGGTAAATAATATGTATATAGGGTAAATAATATGTATATAAGGGTAAATAATATGTATATAGGGTAAATAGGGTAAATAATATGTATATAAGGGTAAATAATATGTATATAGGGTAAATAGGGTAAATAATATGTATATAAGGGTAATTGATATATATATAGGGTAAATAGGGTAAATAATATACATAAGGGTAAATAATATGTATATAGGGTAAATAGGGTAAATACTATGTATATAAGGGTAAATAATATGTATCTAGGGTTAATAGGGTAAATAATATGTATATAATAATAATAATAATTATTATATATATATATATATATATATATATATATATATATATATATATATATATACATAAATTGCAAATGGCACTTGATTCTGTGATATAACTGCTTCATTGTGCAACTACATGTAGAGTAAGGGCTCTGGAGGATTGTGGGAGACTTTAGTGACCCCTTGTGGGACTCCAGCTGCAGTTCATGAGGAGTGTGTGAGTGTGATTACGGACCTGAAAAAAAGGGTGTTTTTTGTGTTAGCTTTGGTTTAGCATTAAGGTGACGTTATGCAAAGACGCACTGACAGGTGAATAGCCGAATCCTCATAGAAAACACACAAACACACACACACACACGCTCAAGAGCCCACTTGAAGCAGTCTGAAGTCTCAGCGTCATCCCCTCTTTCCTCCTCTGCTCCTTTACCCTCTTCACAGCTACATTAGCACTTGATTTGGGTGTAATGGATCTCCCTCCTCCCCTCCCCGCCCCGTTCCCATTGGCTGCGGCTGGCCTCCAGCCCAGCCCACCTGCTCCACGGCGCTCTCCTTAATGTGACTGGCCGAGGATGATGGATCACCCCCTGTCACTTCCACCTCTTCCTCCAATCAACAACCAGCCATGGAAATTGATTGTTCTAATTTGCTCTCATTATTATTATGATATTAAGCACAATATACAGACACAGCTCACTGTCAGATCTGGGCAACGCCGTCATTAGTTACAGGGGCTGGAGAATACGCCTCGGCGGGGTTTTTCTCCCACAGACGCCAAGATGTAAAGGAATCAGCGAGCGTTGGAGAAACACACTGCTTTTTCTTAATAAGATTTGCCACGCAGCCCCTCACTGAGGTGATGTAGCATCTAATTAAGTTCAATTCGGTGCATCTGGGAAAGAGAAAAAAGAAGATATGATTAAGTTCCTGCGTGTCAGATGCGGCACGTTCTCGTGCAGCTGCCGGATCGGAGGAAATGGGAGGTGCCAGTGTGAGAAAACACTTGTCCTTACATCTGCAATGACTGCAAATGGTACAAACCTACAGTTATTAAATGCTGCTTAGAAAATGCAATTAAGATGCACGACTGTACATCTACACAGATAATGGGGCTGAATAACAATGAGGGAACCACAAAATACTTTCACAGGCCTGAGGTTCACTGTGTACAGGTATCTGAAATGACTTTGTGTGACATTTTTCTTCTTCTTCTTCTCCTGAAACCTTTTGTCTCCGTCATCATGCCTGAAGAAGAACAACCAAAGGTCAGCAGTATTATCATTCTGACAGCTCCAGGCCTCCCGCCCCTCCCCGCCCCCTCCACCACCACCCTGATATTACCACAGCAGCCCCTCCAGCTGTATACCACCGCTATGTTCCACGGACCAAAGTGTATCCCCAGTCATGCTGTTACCAGCTCAGAGTATATTGGATAGTGCTTACATTAACACACAGTGTCTAACAAACCGCTTACGCTCCTTTAATTGGATTACAAGGAGTGCTGCATTCCCATTGGTGAGATTAGGAGGGTCCGGGCACCGAGCCGACTCCCCTCCCCTGCGTGAGCGAGGGATCTGATTCGCCGTCTTCCCTAACGACCTGCAAAATGCCATGTGTTTGATTGGTGGAGTGGCGCTGGCATGGGTGTTTATTGGTCCATGACAGTGTAATAAGGGGGGATGCCAAGTCGACTGTCAGGGCGTTAAAGTGTCTACTCTGATCTAGTGGTGATTAATGAGGCTATTTATTTATTTACTGGCCTTAAATACAGTTTGTGGAGATACTTTTTCTCTAAGTAGATTTAAAGGTCATCCTTGAAATTGAGGAGGAATGATTAAAACAGCTATTCTTGGTTCTTATTTGACTTTTGTCAAGTTAAAAGAGGACTTTGACTTTAAAAAGTATCTTTTCAGTCTTCACTAACAGCAGAATTCGTAAAAAAAAATACCTGCTTGGGTGATGAATATCGTATTTTGTTTAAATGTAAAAGCAAAAGCGTTGTTGGGAATAGAAAGATGTTCCTGTCAAAACTTTGTAAACGGAGGATAGAATGTAAACAAGCTGCTGTTTTTGGTTGAACCTTTATTTAAGTGACTTAGTTTGTGCAGCCCAGTCGTCAGAAAAAATATTAGTATTTTAGATTTCTATAAACCACAGACAATCTGAAGCAGGATTTTTTAAAAGTCTGGTGATAAAGCAATGTAATGTTAAAAGCTTTGCAGAATTAGTGTGTTTTTTTGTTTTTGTTTTTTCAAATTAAACCATGTTCTTTTTACCGAGCCTAAGCAAGTAGTTTTCATTCCTAACATTAACTTAAGTTTTTTTACTAACTTTTTTAAATAGTGTTTTTAAATGGCTGTAAACAAGTGACATTCACTGTTTTAAAGGTTTTGGGGTTCGGCACACAAAGCAGCGGTTGTCATGATTCAAAACTGGTTGAGAATGAATATTTCATTTCACCACTTTAGGACAACAACACAAACTAATCGGTTTTCTAAAAATGTAGAAAATAGCACCTGCTGATTTCTAGAGGAATTTTGTGATTTGAAGCCTCATACAAACCTTTGAGCCTTACATCTTTGTGTTATAAGCTCTGGTTTAAACCCTTCCCTTCCCCTGACCCTGCTTATAAAATAATACCTGCAGAAAATATAAATGAGCAGGTTAAAAAATGTATATATCCAACTAATAAAACACATTACCAAACTTTGTTTTTCAAGTAGTGGTGGTTACAGCCCTGGCGATAGTTTTGGTTTTATTTGATAAGGTTTTAACCCCCCTGTTATGTTGCGGGTCTAATTGACCGATTTAAAAGTTTAGAAACCTGAAAAAAAATGTTTTCATAAAAAGAATCATGTAAATCCATTGTATTTTATATGTAGGTCGTTCCAATGTACATAAAAAAGTTTTAACATGCGTTTTTTTTAATGAAAAACAAGTGAATTTACCTCATTGAACCATGATCTGTGAGAGGTAAAGAACATTATTGCACTAAATATTGATTTAAATGGTTAGTAATAGAGTTATTAATGAAATATAAACACGTGAGAATCAAACATAACAGGAGGGCTAAGACGTTTCTACCAAAAACCCAATAACAGCACTGAATGGGACTGCATCTGTGGTGCTTGAGATATTAAAAATTCATGATATGAGTACACAGTTTCCTGGTCACTCTGGATAATCCACAGACTCACTGTGAACAGTTTTATTTCAGCTCCTCTCCATTAAAGAGTCTCTATTATTGTCTTAGTTTGGAGGCAAAACATTTAAATGTGGCCAAATAGAACCCAAATGCAGTGTTGGAAGAAGTATTCAGATCCTTTACTAAAGTAAAAGTACTAATACCACACTGTGGAATTACTCCACTACAAGTAAAAGTCCTGCATTCAAAACTTACTGAAGTAAAAGTACAAAAGTATCAGCATCAAAATGTACTTAAAGTACCAAAAGTGAAAGTACTTATTATGCAGAATGGACTCAGACTGTTTATATATTATTAGATTATTGGTATTGATTAATTTATGTGAGTAGTGCTCCCTTTACCTATTTAATAAGCTGTTGAGTTTAAAATGCATAACAACATTTAATTTATCAATTTTTTAAATTTTAAATATTGTCCTGAAAAGTAATTAAAGCTGTCAGCTAAATGTAGTGGAGTAAAAAAGTGCAATATTTGCATCTTAATGTAGTGAAGTAGAAGTATAAAATTACATAAAACAGAAATACTCAAGTAAAGTACAAGTACCTCAAAATGATACTTAAGTACAGTACTTGAGTAAATGTACTTAGTTACTTTCCACCACTGCCCAAATTATCTGCATGATGTCATAAACCACACTGTAAAAAACCTTTGTAGAAATTACAGTAAAACACTGTCAAATTGCATCAGAAATAGGTTGTCAAATTAAACATTGTACATCACCGTAGTGAATACTTTTAATTACTGTAAATCAAAGAATATCATAAAACTTTAAATTCAACTGCCATAAACTGCAGAAAACACAAAGTTTTAGTGTAAAAATATAAAATTTTGATGTAAAATTAATGGAGAAATACCATGATGACACAATTATCCTAAAAGTAATGGGATTATTCAGTATAAATTACAGTTTTTGCTGATATTTACATTTACATACGCTCACTGTATTTTTTACAGTGAAGTTCTGGCAACCAAAGCTGCCGGTATTTTACCATAAATTAAACAGATTTTTTTTTTTTACAGTGCACAGGTGAGGAAATGCATTTTTGCAGACTGGGTGGACTGACCCTGAAGGTTACATTACATGACTTTAGCTTTAGTAAGGGCTGTGAAGTGTGTGTGTGTGTGTGTGTGTGTGTGTGTGTGTGTGTGTGTGCGTGTGTGTGTGTGTACTTAAGTACAGTACTTGAGTAAATGTTTAGTTACTTTCCACCGCTGCCCAAATTATCTGCATGATGTCATAAACCACAGGTGAGGAAATGCATTTTTGCAGACTGGATGAACTGACCCTTAAAGGTTACATTGTGTGTGTGAGTGTGAGTGTGTGTGTGTGTGTGTGTGTGTGTGAGTGTGTGTGTGCGAGAGAGAGAGAGAGGGAGAAAGTGCACCTTGTGACCTTCCACACTTTGACCTCCGACCTTCGACCTCTGCTGTAAATCTCGTGCTTTGCGGCCTTTTCATCACAAGTTGCCCAAACCTCTGACCACTAACTTATGTGGAGTCCGTCGGCACAAGCTGCTGAAAACCTGGCAGCTGCTGGCCTCCTGTGAAGGAGGACCCTCTCCATCATGGCGGTGACACCTTAACTGTCCTGCTCTCGCTCAGTGAGGAAGGCCCCCTGCCACCACACACACACACACACACACACACACACACACACACACACACACACACAGACTTTACCACACGCAGTTGCACACACACACTTTCTCTTGTGGCGGTGAAAGGACGACCACAATGACACAAAGTGCACACAGTCACTTTCTTTTCTTACACAGGTGCAAAAGTAAATGTAAACACACACACACACACACACACACAGAAAAAAAACACACACAGAGTTTCTGTTTTGCAGCCAAACTGTCTTTGAATCGTAGTTCCCACACCACACACTATCTGCACTAGCAACACAAACAATTCTCCTTTTCACTGCCTCTTACACACACACACACACACACATACACATGAATACACACACACATTGGAGCTCACCCATTATGCCTTAATGTACTCTGGCCTGTCCCTGCAGGTGACCTGACCCTTACTGTCCTGTCTGTCAGAGAGAGAGGAGCCAATTCAGCCAGATGGCAGCAGAGCAGAATAGCAGCGAACAACAGGCCGAGTTAATATGTAGCTTTAACCATTGTCTCCTCCGCCTGACAATGGAGCGAGCCGAGAGGGAGGAGCGCTCGCTGGAGCTGCAGCTAAAGATGGACTCGGCTTGTATTCTTGGAGGAGTTCATAAAAATGGGGCTAAAACCCACTTGATTCATCACTGTCTCATTTGGGGCAGGAAAGCAAACGGACAAGAAGGGGGTGGTGCACTGTGCTGGGCTGATTTTTAACGTTGAGGCAGCAGTGAAAAGTAAAGAAAAACACCTCTGTTTATTCGCTTCCGTATTAAGTATTAAATCCATTCATCACGGCTGAAATGTAAAAAGAAGTTTTAGGGTAAAATATGCCGCCATCAGATCTAATTAGGCTCCGAGAGTCGAGTTAAATACAAAAAAACAGAGATCAAAGTGCTTTCTTTCCCTCAATAACCGCCGCAACAACGCCGGCTAACATCCCCATTGTCAGCCTCTGTTCCTCGGCGCTATCACTTTCCTAAAGATGAGGGTAATTTTCTATGCAAATGGGCCGCCGTCATTGTCCCCGCCTCGTTAATCTGGGCCTGGGCTCCTTTGACAAACCCCTCTCTGATTGATGAGGCCCTGACAGCTCCAATGTGTGCGTGCATTTTCACAGATTGACATCATCATTAAGGAGCGAGAGCAGGGCCTGAATCACTGCAGATTTACTCCCCCCGCCACCGCCACCGCCACCACCGCCACCACCACCACCGCCACGTCCTCCCCTCCCACACACACACACACACACACACACAGCCCTTGCCTTAGCATGCAAACGTACAAGATGCTTGTGTGCACGCAAGGAAAAGACACACAAAAGCAGCCCACCATCCGTCTAACAGCTGAGGTTTCCCTTCTGTACCCACAGAGTCGGGCAGGCGGGCAGAATGCAAAGCGCTCACTCATTGGCTGCCTGAATCTGTCATGTTGAAGTTAATTGGTGTAGGCTTTAAGCAAATTTCCAGCAGCACCCCCAGTCACCGCGCCACTTGATGGGTGAGCCACTGTCATATGGCACCTATTGATTCACCCAGGGGATGAGATGACTCCCATAATGCTCGCTATGTCAGTGTCACCGTCTCAGAGAGAGGCCGATAGCCTCTTCTCCTCCTCCGTCTGTTGATGTAGATACCAAGACAAGAGTATTTTAAATCATGCTTTATTCATATTCATCCAATCTGGAGGGGATCCACAGGCTGGCTGGGATTTTTTTTTTAGTGTTTCAATCGGCTAAAGTCCATTTTGGAGTTCATTTGAAAATGGAAAAATCGTTACCTAATCCTATTGCTGTGGCCCCCGGAGCTACAACGTAAGAAACATGGCGTGTGCTGGCAGAGCAGAAAAAAAAAAGACACAAACACTGAGTGAGTGGAGGCAGCTGCAGATGAGCAAATAAAGCATTCAATATTTATGACTGAAATTAAAACCAGATAAAGATGTCACATATTACCGCGTCCCCGCCCTCCTCTCCTCCCTCCCAGGCCCCTGGCCCTGACTCCGGTGCTCACAACTCTCCGCTCGCTCTCAGCGCGAGTGAAAGGGAAGCATTATTCCTTCGCAGCCCAATGTCTTCAAAGACAGTAATGAATGCAATGCAGTGACCCAGAAAATGGACTTTAGAGAAGGAGAGGGTGAAAAAAAAAGCAATCTTGCGTTTGTGGCGGAGCATTATCACTTTACTCCCCTCCCCTCGTCCTCTCCCCTCCTGGGCTGGGTGTGTGCGTTTATATATGTGTGTGTGTGCGTTTATATATGTGTGTGTGTGTGTGTGTGTGTGTGTGTGTGTGCACCTGCCATTACATGTGTCTCCAAGGGCCAATGTGGCTGAGTGTTCATGTGAATTTGTATGAGTGTGCACACTTGCCTCTGATTGTGTGTGTGCATGCATATATGTGTGTGTGTGTGTGTGTGTGTGTGTGTGTGTGTGTGTGTGTGTGTGGTGAGTTGAAGTCTCCATCAAGAGGGAATGGGCACGGGCTGACAGGCAGGCCCATTGTGGGGTTAATTAAACACTTCAGGTTTAACACCCCGTCCCTGTCGTTAACCCAAACACTGGCTCATCACTCATTCCCGCCACACTTCAGTTAGAGAGCAGGAGGAGGAGGGGGGCAGGAAAGGAGGAGGTGGTGGGGGGGACAATGGAGATGTCACTGCGGGTGGGGGTGTGTTGGGTGTCGTCGGGAGGGTATCGGTAGAGGCGGTGTCACAGAGATTGTATCAGAAAGAGTGTTTTTTAAGTGTTTTGACAGGAATAATAAAAGCGGCCCATTACAAACATGATCTGATATAACTAACCAGTATGTAATTTACCTCGCAGGAAAACTGCCAAAGAAGAAATCTGGCATCAGTGTTTCATTAAAGAGCTTGAGTGAGTGCAGTTACATCATTAGGGATGGAGCTCCTGTCCCAGATGTTTCATCAAAACAAAGCCTACAACAGTTTACAAGGATTACAGGAGCGTGCACGTGTGTGTGTGTGTGTGTGTGTGTGTGTGTGTGTGTTAGTTATAGTCGTTCATAGTAATAGATGATACAGATGGGCTGGAGATAAAGTGTCGTAAAAAGGTTTGAGGAGTCACCAGAAGAGCTTCAGTGCTTCCTGGCTTAGAGAATTGTCTGAAATGTTTTACATATTCACATATTCTCTCATTTGGTTTGTTGATGCACTGCAAAAAAAAGAAACGTTGGGTGAACTATAAAATTTCAAGGCAACAAACTTCGATGAAATTTTAAGTTGGACAATTAAAGTAAATATTTTAAGTTTTGTGTTTGAGTTTGCTCAACTCTGAATTCAGATTCTTGGATTTATAATTTTACATTGTGATAACTTTTAATCCTTACTTCTGCTAACTTCTGCAATGTGCTGAATTGGCACGATTGTAACGCCGTTATGAAATGTCAGCTAATGTTGCGACCACAATTTTGAGTTAGCATTGATATGCTAATGGCTACTCTTGTAGCTGTAACAAGCAGCACTGCTAGCATCAGTTAGCCGCTAGCATCAGTTAGCCACTAGCAACAGTTAGCCGCTAGCATCAGTTAGCCACTAGCAACAGTTAGCCGCTAGCATCAGTTAGCCGCTAGCATCAGTTAGCCACTAGCATCAGTTAGCCGCTAGCTATCGCTAATGACCGAATTTCACTGCTTTCCCGCATTTCACAACAAAGAAATAAGAGTTATCAGAACTATTGTCCCTTGTTGTGAACCCCAACTTAAAGATATAAGTAACAACAACTCACCAACTTGTTTTTGAGCAGACAACTGGCTTCCTTTGTTGTGCTAACTCACATTATTGCCCTAAATATCAATAATTTATATTTCCAAGTTTTACCAACTTAAATCACTGTTTTAGGCCAAAAAATACAAGTTGGCTTTTTTTGCAGTGTGAGCTTTGGCGTTCAAACACAGTCTGTGTCAAAATTCTTACAGCATTAGAAATTTAGAGCCAAACTTTCATAATCTGGCCGCTGAAATTAATATTTGACATATAAAGATAGGGGATACACTGGCCAGCGCAACACTTTAAATATACAATTTATTAATAAAGTTTAAGGGGGCGAGCACACAAAACTGCAGTGGCATATTAGGCCGTTGTAAGGAAAATAAATAAATAAATAAATACTGAGCCAAGGTTAATATTCTGAAAAAAAACTTGGGAAATTCAAAGATTATAGTCTTGCATTTATGATCTAAAGAAATCACAAATTTGCAACAAAAAAAATAATAATTTGAGATTATAAAGTTACACATTCAGAAGAAAGTAATATACTTTTTTCTTTGTAAATGTGTGACTTTAATCTCAGAATCTTTTTTCTCTTGCACTTTTACTTATAATCTCATTGAGTATTCAAGTTTTCTTTTCTCGTAAATTTGTAATTTGTTTCACGGTGGTGTAGTGGTTCTCCCTGTGTTAGTGTGGGTTCCCTTCTGGGTCTCCGGCTTCCTCCTACAGTCCAAAAACATGCACTTAAGTTTAATTGGGGACTCCGTAAATTATCCGTAGGAGTGAATTGTTGTCTGCCTCTACAGTCATGGAAAAAATGATTAGACCACCCTTGTTTTCTTCAATTTCTTGTTCATTTTGATGCCTGGTACAACTAAAGATACATTTGTTTGCACAAATATGATGAAAACAATAAGAATAGCTCATAAGAGTTTAATTTAAGAGCTGATATCTAGACATTTTCCATGGTTTTCTTGATACTGATGTTGGTTATTATCAAGAAAACCATGGAAAATGGCTAGATATCAGCTCTTAAATTACACTCTTATCAGCTATTTTGGGATAGTCTGGTCAAGTTTGGATAAGAGCTTTAGGAAAATGAATGAATGAACCAGTTTAATCTCAAAGAATATCCAAGTTCCAATACCCAACAGTAGTCCAAGTTACAATATCCAACTTTAATTTCAGAATATTACGCCCTCCACCACGGCCCCGATTTGCCGTCGTACAAACCAGAAAAATGGAGGTGAAACGAAAAAATTGTTGTAAAACATTTGTTTTAGTCTGGGAATCAAGAAAATCTTGCAAAGTTTATTTTCAAGCTACTTTTACCAAGACTGATGACGTGCATCTGCTCACATCTACTGTATTCACCATGCATTCATCGTATAATCTGACATGATTCATACTGACATCACACAATCAGAATCAAATCTAGATTTCATCAGACATTGGTCCAAAATCCCCCATAAGCGTTTAAATGTGTTGAGATCTGCAAAGAACATGAGATATGATTCACAAATCCTGAAAGCATTAACATGTTCCAGGTTCTTAAATCTTAATTTCCAAATCAACAAATGAATCGGTAACGCTTTATAATAAGGTCCTTAATAACCATTAATTAACAAGTAATAAGGCATTGTTCTCGCTTTAGATCCGGTAGTTGCAAAAAACATAGTTAACTTATAGTTTACTTATAATAGATGAGCAATAAAGTATATTTTAATATCAATAAGCAAACAAAATGAGATTAATAAAGGCATGGCAAAGACATAATGGGTGGGTCATGGGTGTTTGTAATGCCATTATTAACACTTATATACGCTTATAAACACACAATAATGTTAATAAGCATCTTGTAAGGACTTACAAGGGCCTTATTACTTGTTAATTAATGGTTATTACAAGGACCTTAATATAAAGCGTTAGCGAAGGTTTTAACAGCTTCGTCACTGAAGAAAATGTTGTACCATAATTTTCATACCAGTGCATACCAGGAAATCATATGAGCAGTTCATGAGGAGAACTTCACATGCTTTATCTTATAAGTAGAGCTCAACCAATAAATGGACATTATCAGCTGATATTGGCCCGTTATAGGTCTATCGGTATCTATCATATCTGTGTATATTGTACGATTTGTGCCGATACAAAACTTGTAATGCAGAAGATGATGCTTGGGGTAATTTTGAAATAGTGGTAATTCTTTTTATTAGTTCTTAATTTAAATGGACAGACACTGAGAAAACAGTAATGATCTTTACTTAGCTATTTATTTCAGGCAAAGACATAATGGGTGGGTCATGGGTGTTTGTAATGCCATTATTAACACTTATATAAGCTTATAAACACACAATAATGTTAATAAGCATCTTGTAAGGACTTACAAGGGCCTTATTACTTGTTAATTAATGGTTATTACAAGGACCTTAATATAAAGCGTTACCAATGAATCTGCAATATATGTTTTTTGTCCTTGCTACTGTCACTGGTTTGAGACACAGATAGTATTTCTGTGCACCAATTAGACAACATTAGCGTTAACATTTTAATCAAAACATGATGACAGTTGTGGGGTTGTTTGAGTGTTTCCAGGCTGCTGCGAGTCAAATCTGATCAAACTGCACCCTCACAGTGTGATCAAGCAAATGAGCTCAGATTGTTAATGTTAAACCCTTGTTTGTCTTAAACTTTGATTGCTCCTTGTTTAGTCATAAATACTTAATCTTAGATATATTGCCTAAGATTTGAAACCAAGTTCTCATGGGCTTTAATATGTATTTTTATTTTATTTTACTTGCTTTAATATGTCCCCTGTCTGTATGGGATATTAACATTAACATCCTCAGAAGGGTGGTTAGAAACACGAGCATCAGCATTTTAACTGTTTTTACTTCATTTAGAGGAAACAACTTTAAGGATACACACTAAGAGATAAAATGAATGCACTTTTTCCTCTTTTCATCACACACTGCACCTCTACTGAAGTTAACAGGTAGTGAAGCTTTGGTGCCTGCAGTGTAATGGACCCTCACACCACTAGGTAGCAGTAGTTTACACCACTGACAACTTAACCAGTCCACTCAGTTAGTACAGAGCATGCAGCTGAATAAATAAATAAATGAATGACTGAATGGATAAATGAATGAATGAGTTGTTTTTGTGAGTGTTTTAAGAGCCTCAAAAAGAGATTTCATTATCTTACTCAACTACATAAGCAGCTACCATTAAATAAATGAAAAATTAATGAGGCAAAATTAGGTTAAAGTAATTTGATGTATTATTCGGGTTGTATGTTTGCAGTAACTACAAAAGTGCAAAAACTGTAATTATCTTTAACGATATGAGAAGCTTAATCAAGCTCGTACATCACAGATTATTACATTTACTAGAAAAGTCGTCATCAGTTTCACTTTCAAATGTCTTTCCTCCTTATAATGCTTAATAAACTGATACAAGGTATATAATGGGTTGGCAGCCTTTATGAAAGTCAAGTCAATTGTATTTATATCTATAACAAAACTTATATTATGACACTTTTCATACAGACCAGGTTTGGACCATTTTCGTTTTCCTTATAAGTTGAAACTAATGGCTTTTTAAACATAGATAAATCATTTCTTAATAAGGATTTATAGAATAGTTATTAATAAGAACACATTTTGTGTTGTGTGAAACATATACTTGGTGTTTATGGCATTAATGCAGTTATAAATGTTAATAATTATTTAATTAAATGGGTTTCTGACTATCTAAAAACCCATTAAGACTGTTAAAAATGTTAATAAATGGTTTTGGTTTTCAGATTACCAGGAGCCTTCTTTAAATAATTGGTCTGACCTGCAAAAAGGTCATTTTAACATCCTGGCAACCTAAAAGTTGATGGTCTTAATGACTTATAGCCAATCTATAAAGCATAAGTAAATGATTTATTAACCATTAACTAAGCCATTATATATTACTTTATAAAGGCATCTCATTAGATAGTGGTCCCAGGTATTGGATCTCGTAGTTATATCTGTGCTGTATAACCAATAATGCTTCATCTGTGTTAGCAAATAAACAGTAAAGCTGCACCACAGCTAGCTTGTTTTCCACCAGCACACATGTTAGACTGGTCTTTTTGCAGGTTTACAGGTCGTTCAGCTGGTGAAGCAATAACAAAGTAAACTGGGGACTGTAAACAAGTAAATTAATCAACTGAGCCCCATTTCAATGTTCTTTTCCTAGCATAATTAAAATTAGCTGGGCAGATGTTAGCAAAACAGGTTTTCCACCTTTAATTCTGGTATTCCCACAGATTCATTAATGATAGCGCAGTTTTTTTTGTAGCCATGTTGTCGTGTCTCTGTATTATCGTGCAGGTTTGGTGAGACGGAGCCCATGATGCAGTCTTTCCATTAGCCATTAGCCCATTAGCCCGTTAGCGCTCAGGCTGTTGGAACAGCTTGAATGTGTGATGCTAATGCTTCAGGGATCCAACCCAAACTGGAGCCTTGGCAAAAGGCCAAACAGGAGGAGTGGTGCAACAACTTCCTGTACCTATCCCCCTCTCTCTCTGTCTCATATTATCACCTCACACTCTTCTCTCATTGTTTTGTCTTGTTTGTTTGTCTGCTGCGAGTCCCTATAAGATGCTTTAGCATCTTTAAGCTACACTTTTCATTGGACGAGCAGCTCTGTTTCATCCCCATGCCATATGTTAGTAAGCAAGACTAATGAACATGTCTATCCAAATGCGGTGGAGATATTTTTCTCCTTCAGTTCACTCGCCGTTGCCCACCGCAGTTTATCCCCGGTTTGTTTTCCAAGCATTTCTCATAAAAGTGATTTATCAAAAACACTTAATACCGAACTGCCGATGTTTCATCCTGAATGATTCCAAAGGCTGCTGAAGCTGGTGGTTTTTATGGCTCGGGCTGAAAAGGGTACCTCTCGGGGGCATGTTGTGTTAGCTTCTTGTAAAGTAGTAAGACACACACACATACACTCTACCCCCATTGGTGTTGACTGGGGATGGGCGGCGGGGAAATGTCAGGAGGGATAGAGGTCATTGCCTTCCAAAGGGATAAACACACATTCCACATGGCTCCCCGCTGTGTTATCATTTACTGCCCTATCGGACACGTTTTGCCGCCTCTGAATGTATTTATATTTATAAACATATTCTTTATTTATTTTCTCCGAGGCCACTGCGCGGAGGAAATGATACTGAAATCTAACATTTGGAGAGCCATCGTGACTGCCAGGATGCAATTTGTGTTCTATCTCCGTGGAAGAAAGGGGGCCGTGATGCCCCGGGGCGGCCATTTCGTTCCCTGCAGTGACATTTTTAACAGGGTGCCTGCAGGACACTGGGGCGCAGCCTGAGCCACGCGCTCCTCGTCATGGCAGACGGCCTGCGCACCGCACCGTGGACACACTGACTGTCTTTCTTTAGTCTGACTCAATATGCCGGACCAAAGTTGGCTTCCAAAAGGCTACGAATGCAGCAAAGAATCACTAAAGGATTTACAGGTCATTCTGTGTGTGTATGGGGGTGTGGTGTTGCATTTTATAAGTTTACTGAGTAAATGAATCTCAAGAGTTTTATGATTCACGTAGGTCAAAAACTCACATAATCCACGACATCGAACGCGCCCTGATGCAACGTTTGATCTTCTCTGCAGCTCAAGACGCTTCATTCGTTTCCTTTGTCACCTCGGCGTGTTTCTCCGTCTGTAAACAGACCTCCATCAGCAGCCAGGAGACTTTAATGGCCACGCTTGCTTCTTTTCATTAACAATGATATATACCAGTTTTGTGTGAGTTCCCTGTTCCTGCCTATATTTATCAAAGCAACATTAGGAGTGTATCAGCATCAATTTGCCATCATGAAGCATGGAGCTGCATTCCACTCATGTGTGACCATTATACTAATGAGGTTAATGGTTCAGCTGTGCTTACCATAAGATGGATGCCCCCCAGTGGAACCTGCCCCTTTGTGTGTGTGTGTGTGTGTGTGTGTGTGTGTGTGTGTGTGTGTGTGTGTGTGTGTGTGTGTGTTGTGTGCATCTGTGAGCTTGTCCGTGTGTGTCTTTGCTTTGCAAAGCACGAAGACGCAAGTGGAAAAAAAAAAAGTTTGGAAACACTTTCTATGAGGTCCATGTCTATAATGCATTATAAACATACTTATAATGCATTATAATCTGTTTATAACACTGTATAATTACAGTTATAATTACAGTCCCTGTGTTAAGGCCTTATAAATATCTCTGAGTGCTTATAACTGTAATTATACAGTGTTATAAACAGATTATAATGCATTATAAGTATGTTTATAATGCATTATAATCTGTTTATAACACTGTATAATTACAGTAGTAAGCACTCAGAGATGTTTATAAGGCCTTAATACAGGGATACTCAACCTACTTTGCAATATAACATATATATAAAGTTATAACACATATAAAATTAAAAAGCCCATTGCCAATTAACTTTAAAATTATTTTCTTTCTTTTTTTCAGATTAAGTGGTTTATAACATAAACAATATTTGTCACTAGGCCTACACCAGATGATATATATGAAGATGAAGATTTTGACCTAAAATTGCATTTAGTTGAAAATGCATTGGTTTCATTTAAAAGAGTTATACATTAAATAAAGCTGGAACATTTTCCACCATGCAATCAGTCAAATGTTGGAATGATTCATAAACATAATAAACCTAGACTTGGCACTTTATTTTTTACATACTTTACATTCAAGTATGAAAAAAGAAAAATAATCAATTTATCCTTATCATGGGCCATATGTGGTTGCAGTCCTGAAGCTGAGCATCATTACCTTATATAGTATATATATGTATATATATATATATTCAAAGCACATCATAAAAAATGTGATAATGAGTTTATAATTACTTAATAAACTTGGTAATATCTGATATTTCAATTGTTTTTGCAAGCCCATGTCTATAATGCATTATAAACATACTTAAAACACATTATGATCTGCTTATAACACTGTATAATTATAGTTATGAGCACTATTAAATATTAATAATGCCTTGTAACAATAATCACAGCACATTACACAGCATTTTATAACATCTTATAGGGTCTAAGTATGTCATACAACACTGTTTCCAAAAAAGAGGATTTGTTACCTAAAATGTAAACAAAACAAAAATGTTTGTACAAAGACAATATATTTAAAGTTCAAACTAATAAACCTTTGCTTTTGTCAATAAACACTGCATTCGTTTTTTATTTACGTTTGCGAGTGAGGGTTGTAATTACTATATTGTATTATAAACACACTTATAATGCATTATAGGGTTAGCTTAGCCCTATCATGCATTATAATGCATTTAAAACATTGCTTATAATGCATTATAGTCTGCTTATAACACTGTATAATTACAGTAATAAGCACTCAGTGATATTTATAAGGCCTTATTACACCACTTTTGCAAAATAGCAATAAAAATTAAAGAAAAAAAACATTTCCAATAAGTGTTGAAATTCTTTTCTTTCTTTTTCTCAGATGAACTGGTTAGTAACCTAAACATAACCTAAATAAAATATCACATATATGAGAATTATCGGTAACACTTTACAATAACCATCTAAGTGATGTTTATAGATGGTTTATAAACCAATTATCAATAATTTACAAAATTCTATACATTTTTAATCTTTAAATGTTTTCAAACAATTTCTTAAAGCTATAAGAATCATTTTGAAGTAATTTACATACTTAATATGGTGTTAAAAATGTTATAATGAGTGCAAAACTATGAATAAACTAATAATCATAATGTAATTGTTTGTTTATGGTAAAGAAACTATCAACTTACATTAATATACCTTCTATTTGGCATTTATAAATTATAGTTCAACATTAATACATTTTCTATTTACCATTCTAAATGGCCTATATATGGTTTATAAATGATGATTAAACATTAATAAACTAATAATCTGTTTTACCATTTATAAATGATCTATTTACCATCTATAAATGATGGTTATTGTAAAGTGTTACCGAATTATCACACACTATGATCATTACAAAAAAAGACTGCAAGTGACCAGAAATGATAGTATTATAATACTTGACCTTAAAAGTCCTTCTGAAATGCTTCATAATGTGCTTTAAAGCATTATAAATATTCATGAATGTTTATGAGTATAATGACACAGTGCTATAAGGTGATTATAACATGTTTATGATGCATTATAGACAAGAGTTTTTTCTCGAGGACCACTTTTGCAAAATAGCAATAAAAATGAAAAAAACAAACATTTCCAATAAGTGTTGAAATTATTTTCTTTCTTTTTCTCAGATGAACTGGTTGATAACCTAAACCTAACCTAAATAAAATATCACAAATATGAGAATTATCACACACTATGATCATTACAAAAAAAGACTGCAAGTGACCAGAAATTATAGTATTATAATACTTGACCTTAAAAGTCCTTCGGAAATGCTTTATAATGTGTTATGACTATTGCTTTAAAGCATTCTAAATATCCATGAATGTCTATGAGTATAATTACACAGTGCTATAAGATGATTATAACATGTTTATGATGCATTATAGACAAGAGTTTTTCTCGAGGACCACTTTTGCAAAATAGCAATAAAAATGAAAAAAAAAAACATTTCCAATAAGTGTTGAAATTCTTTTCTTTCTTTTTCTCAGATGAACTGGTTGATAACCTAAACCTAACCTAAATAAAATATCACAAATATGAGAATTATCACACATCATGATCATTACAAAAAAAGACTGCAAGTGACCAGAAATGATAGTATTATAATACTTGACCTTAAAAGTCCTTCTGAAATGCTTCATAATGTGTTATGATTATTGCTTTAAAGCATTATAAATATTCATGAATGTCTATGAGTATAATGACACAGTGCTATAAGATGATTATAACATGTTTATGATGCATTATAGACTCTTTTCCTAATAAACAGGTCTGTACTGGAGCCTGATTATCAGTCAGAGCTCTGTATGGATCTGTCCATCATCCAGAATTATCTTTGAACTTTACAAACTAATGTGATGAACTAATGACTTCTTGTAGGCTATTACAAGAGGGCGAATTACTGGTGTCTATTTTTTGCTAATTACAAATGGTAAAACCAGTGAAGCCTTTTATAAGCTAGGATACTGTTTATGTCCTGCCACATGCTATTCAGTCTAAAAGTGAAACAACCCTCAGGATTGAGATTGCACCATTTCTTTAACAGATGGGATGCCCCAGCCATCTGTATTGGCTGTGTTTTTTCTTTCTCCGGCGTTTTAAATGTGTTTATGTTGAGAAATGCTCTCTCTGACTGTGTAACCGTCTACCTGCTAACTCTTCCTCAGCTGCTTTAAAATAACACGAGGGACATTCGGAGATATGAGCCCCACAATTCAAACAAAGTGAGTGGAAAGTGATTAAAGGAATAAACACCCTCGTTATTGATTTTAACGCCTCGACATAAACAATTACGAGGGCTCGGATTTGTTTGTTTTACTTTGTTTCTAATTTCAATTTCTACATCCACAACGGTGTCGTGGGCCAATACTTGTTTGCACACAACCCCAAAACCACAGTATTGCTTCTTAATTAGATTTACAGGATATTAAAAACACAGTAGGTGCTCCTAAACGATGATCATTGGAGACAGTGCTGAAATAGCAGGCTATCATACATCTTTTTTATATTGCTAGTCGAACCGTAACAATATCTGTTTTTGTTTTTATAAATGTATTCAATTACCACCACCAATCTCCCAAAATATGAAAAATGTCAAATTAAGAGCGCAAATTTGGAAATACATGCCGCTGACTGTTATCAATTTTATCATCTTCAGAATGGTGCTTTAATGAACACAACGAACAAAACGCTGGCCTCATTTACTGTTAATGCAGTCAAATGCTTTTTCTCAGTGGGTGCTGCCCAATAAGCTGAGGAGAGGAAGGGCATCGGGTCTCTGGAGGGGTACAACTTTAATTGGATGATCTGAAAGTCCTTTTTCCCAATTCCAAGTGTAAACAAGGCGTGTCATGGCACATCTAACACCAAATGAAGAAACCTCCTGAAAATGCCTCTCACAAGTTTAATAGTTGCTTTTTTTCTTTTTCTTTCTTTCTTTGTGTGCCGTCTGGGCAACACAAATCAACCAACTATGTCTTTTTGTCTGGGAAATGCTAAAGCAGAGAGAGAACAACTGGAGGCACGGCTCCAACATTAAACCTGACCACCACACAGCAACATATATCACAGAGAGTCAGACTTTGATGTGGTTTTATCTTCGTGGGTATGCGCCAATTAAGGGGAAAGGAGAATAAATGTGAACAGCAGCAACTAATGATTATTATCATTTTCGAATAACCAGAAAAATTAGTCTATGTATATATATCAAGTTGTTGTTTCGTCTTTAAAATGCCTAAAAATTGTGAGAAATGACCGTCACAGCCCTCCAAAACCTAAAGAAGTTCAATTTACAGCAACACAAAGAGACAGCAGCAACTAATGATTATTATCATTTTCAAATAACCAGAAGAATTAGTCTATATATATATATATATCAAGTTGTTGTTTCGTCTTTAAAATGCCTAAGAATTGTGAGAAATACAGTCCAAAACCTAAAGAAGTTCAATTGACAGCAACACAAAGAGAAAAGCTGGAGAAACTGGTACAATTTGACATTTTAGCTGAACAAATGACTTTCATTTTCATATGCAAACAACTAATCAACAAATTATTTTTATTATTTGCTTATATGTGTGAAGGCTAAGCCATCATATGGGCATTTTGGTGTAATGTTTGCACGCACAATATAAGCATAAATTAAAAATATATATAATTTATTCATTCAAAAAGGCATTTTTGTTTTAAAAAAAACAGCATTGCATACCCTAATATTATTATTAATAATAAAAATAACAATAATAATATTAATATTGTCATTATTATATGTATTTTGGGTCTGAATTTACTCATATTAAGATTTATTTTCCCCCAGACAGACATTAAACCAGCCATAATATTCTGTACATCTACACACCAGCTGGGCTGCTGCGTAAAACATAAAGAAAAATATAATGCAACAAATTCATAATTGTGAGAAAAATAGCATATTTTACAAAAATTAGCCGTTCAAACATTAAATATATTGTCGTTTTACTGTTTTAAATTGCATATATTTGCCAAAGAACTTATCACATTATTTTTTTTAACGTTTTAGATAATGTCCCAACGTTTTTGTAACTTTTTTATATATGTATATATGTGTATATATATATATATATATATATATATATATGTGTGTGTGTATATATATATATATATATATATATATATATGACATATTTTAGATTTTAAATAACTCTAATTTCTATAGTGTTACATAATTATATAAAAAAATAATTATTGAGGAGTTTTGTTTTAAAAGTAACAAATTAGCAATAGAAATGTATGAGAAAATGTACGGTTACGATCACTCCACGGTAAAGCTTCAAATGCAAATACTTTGTGGGATAACATCTTTTTAAACTGTCTAGAGTTTACTTAACTACATTCTGTATTTATATAAAAAAATATATATACTTTTTTAAATGTCACATGACTTTTCTGTAAATGCTACATCTCAATATTAGAAAGTAAGTCTTTACATTTCCAGTAATGCTGGATAAACAGAGCCTCATAGAGCACAGTGCCTCTGTAATGATTAAAACAAAACTGTAGTATATTGGGCTTTTTTTAATGGAAGTCAATGAGAAAACCGTCAAACAAATCTTCACAGTTTACTCTTTTTTTTCATGAATCCCACTGACACAAACTTCAGTGATTCATGCACTAAACTGCATGTTCTTACTGTTCTCATGTAACGTATCCACTTACGGCAGAAGAGACTTTAATGGCACAAAACCACAACAGCAGAAAATGCTCTATAATCAGTTAACTACCAGCTGCATGGGTAATTTTATCCTGGAGGCATTTAACACCAATGATGTTGAATTTTAATTTGAGATGATTTTTTTTCTTGTTGTTGTTGTTTGAGAATCAGACCTTCATTTGTGTTTTGGGATTTATGCAGATTGAACACTTACAGTATTTGAGCATCAGCCAAGAATCAAACAGCAATAAGGTGAAGATATGACTGGGATGCAAATAATGTATACAATTCTCGTCTTTGCACCAGCTGCGATGCAACATTAAAGTGGATAAATTATAAAACACTGTGCACATATTACACCCCCACAAAAAATACAGACATAACACAAGCATTGCATATAAATCTGCATGTTTAAAATGCTCTGCTATGAAGTTATAGCTGCATGCACATGCACCTATTGTGTAGAAGAAGATCTGTCAGCTTGCAGAAAAAAACGCTGCTTACACTGAGGATAACAACAAATGTCTCCCGTGCTGTTGTGTTGCTCTCCTCGTCTACATATGGGTGATAATATTGGGCCTTTAAGTTTGTTTCCCAGTGCCTCAGCGAATGTGTTGAGGAGCTGAGCTAAAGAGTGCTGAGGCAGTGAGTTAGCTTAGCCGACCCTTGGGCCTTTAAAGCTGCTGAGCGCAGCACAGCACTTTGCACGCACACACACACACACATACACACACACACGGCCCTGATAGCACATAAAAAGTTTTCAACCCCTGAAAACACTCGTGTATGCACAGTTCTATCTCAGCTGAGTAATTTAACAAGACTTATATCAACGTCTCAAGGATGTGAAATATGCAATCGACAGACAACCAATTGTACAGGAAGAAAAGTGTTCCATAAAGTTCACGCTGGTGCCTGCTTTATTGGCTCTTTTAGGATCAGTGAAACTCATAGCCAATGGGAGCGCCGGAACACAGACGGCATATTAATTCATCGCTATTCGTTAGGACCTCCGCATGTGCTAAAGATGGTAATCTTAAGTAATTTGTTAGTGCTGCATCGGCGCTTTGACTTTTTAGAGAGCTACTTGACAGCAGCGTTAGCCCCTGGGCTCCCGTCTCGGAAAAAAAAAAAACGATGCTCCAATTTGCAATTCATACACATTGGGGGAAATGTTTAATTCCATGGCCGTTATTCAACTCAGTTCATTAATTAAAGAAAAAACGCTACCATTCTCTTCTCAGCTTTCCCGCCATCTTTTTGATGAGCTTTCTTCAGGAGTAATTGAGTCCGTTAATTAGACAGAATTAGGCTCTAATTATTCCAAAGGCCCAGTGCCGGGGGAGAGAAGAAACCAAATGTGCCATATTTCACCGCCTCGCCACTCCAGCAGCTCTCACTGAATCCCCTTTAACTCTCTTTGATGTCCTCTACACCGCCGGTTTCACAGGAAATGGATTAGATATCAGGCCTCTTAATTCTGCCGCTCTGCTCAACAGGAGAGCTCTTTTGACATTTGTGCTCACTTCTGCCTGATTTCAAGCCTGTGCTGCAGTAAATGCATTTCATTACAATGGGGTGTTTTATTTTCTCCAGCTCAGTCTTTATGTTATATTAAAGGGGACGGGCATCTGTCTTGTTTATGTCCTCCCTCAGCCTCTCAGTCAGTGGCAGTCCTTTGCTATATCACATTTTTACGGCCTTACCTTTAAGCGGCTCTTTGTCACAGCGAGCCCTGGATTTAAAGATACTGAATTAATCCTTTGCAGCAATATTCAAAAGATAAGCAATCCATGTGCGCTGCATATAACTGCCGCTGTAAGAAAACCCAACAGCGTCCTGCTGCGGAGCTCCAGGCTCAGGCCCACCTTCTGGGCTGGGACCCATGGTGGAAAATCATATGTGTAATCACGTATGTTAAGGTGGAAAAATCATGTGCTTCCTTATCAATAAATTAATGTTCACATGCCTCTGTATTTAATTGCACAGTGTTTGGTTTAATCACACTTTTCATGAATAAATAAATGAGCTATTAGAATATTTGGCCTGTTTAAAGTGGACTGATCACAATACAACAACAATACAACCTTAATATTTTTCATACAACTGTAACTTATCAAGTTCGGTAACTGTAGGTTAAGCATCTTAACCTTTACGTTAGCTAGCTATGCAAATATCATCAGCAAACTAACGTTACCATTAGCTGAAATAATTACAAATATAATAATATTGCATGAACAATAACTGGAAAAATGCAAAAAGACTTAATTATAACAAATATATTTATATTTGATTGAAGTTTTCCAGCTACATAAGCAGAAATAGGCAACATTGGCTAATGCTAGCAAGCTTTTAAGGCTAACACGTTATTTGCTGCTTATGGTTGCATGTTCCTTACTTTATAAATTACAGTTATATCAAAATATCAAATCCTCCAATCAACAACCACATAGGTTGTTTTTTTTTCTGCCCTCTAATAAAGCCCACAGGAGCTTTTCCCAAATTAGCACCCCTACTGGTGCCAGGAGATCAACACGTCCTCACACCTAAATGTATCAGTCATCGTTTAAACACTTGGTTAACTGTCGCCCTGCCGACCACACTCAATGGACCTTGTCATTTTTAACACTCCTTGACCTTATTTCCATCTTGGCTGCCATCATAATTACTATAGCTACTAGTTTGGAAGCGGAAAGGGTCTGAGCTTGGAGCTCTGCAGCTAGGCATGATTGTCAACATCTTTGTTTTTCCTTTGTTTCTGAATTTTTCTGCAAGATTGGTGCCCTGAAACCACATCCACACAAATTATGCCATCTGCAGTATCCTTACATACGTCTAACTTATTTCTCATGTTCACACCTGCCTTAGCAGCAGGGTTGTTAAGCCAAAAAAAAAGTACTATTGTGTAAAAAGTCAGATTCCTGATGACTATTTTGATAAGAAAGCATGTCTAGATATTATATAAATACTGTGAAAATATCAAAATGCTCAATCCACACAGTGCATATTCAAAAACACTGCCTTTAAACCAGCCGTCAGGACTATCAAAATGCTGTGATATCACAATATTACTATATATAGGTAAAAAAAAGTGCTGTTACAGTCATTACCCAGCTGCAATGATGGTGCAGAGGCACTGAGAGTGCCAGTGCAGAAGTCCCAGAAACACTAACCAATCAGAGCAGACTTGGCTTTTACAGGACGGAGTCTTAAAGAGACAGGTACTAAAATTGAGCGTTTCAGACTAAACACACATTTATTCAGTAAAATAAAGTGTTTTTGAACATTAAAACATGTAAACGTGTTCTAGTAGAAACCCAAAGTACAAGCGTGAACTTGAAAATTAGCATATCCACACAGTGCATATTCAAAAACTCTGCCTTTAAACCAGCCGTCAGGCCTTCCAAAATGCTGTGATATCACAATTTTACTATATATAGGTAAAAAGTGCTGGTACAGTCATTACCCAGCTGCAATGATGGTGCAGAGGCACTGAGAGTGCCAGTCCCAGAAACACTAACAAATTAGAGCAGACTTGGCTTTTACAGGACGGAGTCTTAAAGAGACAGGTACTAAAATGGAGCGTTTCAGACAAAACACACATTTATTCAGTAAAATAAAGCTTTTTTGAACATTAAAACATGTAAACGTGTTCTAGTAGAAACCCAAAGAACAAGTGTGAACTTGAAAATTAGCATATCCACACAGTCCATATTCAAAAACACACCTTTAAACCAGCCATCAGGCCTTCCTAAATGCTGTGATATCACAATTTTACTATATATATAGGAAAAAAAGTGCTGTTACAGTCATTACCCAGCTGCAATGATGGTGCAGAGGCACTGAGAGTGCCAGAAACACTAACCAACAGAGCAGACTTGGAGTCTTAAAGAGACAGGTACTAAAATGGAGCGTTTCAGACTAAACACACATTTATTCAGTAAAATAAAGTGTTTTTGAACATTAAAACATGTAAACGTGTTCTAGTAGAAACCCAAAGTACAAGCGTGGACTTGAAAATTAGCATATTATGTCCCCTTTAATTTATGAAAGTCAGTTTTTAATTAAATTACTGATTGTCACATCACTTGTTCCCAGCCGTCATTGAGTAAACTTACCTGAAACTTTGTCCAGAAACCTTGAAAATGCATTCACACAAGCCTTGTAGTCATTCAGCCTTTTGCTCTAATGTAACTATTGATTTTCAACATCATAAATTGAACGATACCAGAAAAACAAGACATTGCAGTCGCCGCTCACTGTCCTCCCTCCTCCCTCCCCTCCTCCTCCTTCTCCTCCGTTAATCTAAGCAATGCTTTATTAATGCCGTAATATTGTCTCTACCCATTCGGAGGCCAGACAGCAACAATGCAGCACTTTAACACCAAAACAACATGTGCACACCCACACACACACACATTAGCAGCAGCCCCGTACACAGCTGCTCTGCTGGAGTCTCTCATGCAGATGTTAAATTGGACAGACCACCCTGAAGCACAGGGGCTGTACAGTACCACGAGTCACACTGTCGCCAAACCTGCCGTGATGGATCGGCCCGCTCTCATGCCAACTACGACGAGTGAGAGATGGCTCCCTCCCATTGGTCCAACTCCAAGCATTAATGGTTGTTCCCAGATTGTAGCAAGAAAAGGCCCTTTAGCTGCTCTCATAAATATGGTAAAGAGGTAAAAAATAAGACTGATCCATCACAGGAGTTATGAAGGTTTGCACACACATGAGCTCAGAATATAACCACCGGTGAAGGAGGGAGAATACAATAATAATAATAATAGTTGATGGAAGAATAAAATGCATTGTTTTTTTTAATGACAAGTCAAGTTTTTAGATTGGTAAATGATACGCTCCTTCCTCCAGAGTCAAAAGATTACAGTGAAGCTTGTATATCAGCCTTTTATAGCGCTTTGAAGCTTTCCCTTATGTTCAAGGGTAAAACTGTCGGCCGGTATGAAAACAGCCATAAACCAAGCATTGTTCAGAGGTATTTTCCTCTATTTTCTGATGCCAGATGCTGCATGTTATATGAAATGCCCCCGTCGTATTTTTCACGGTGACAGCGCCATAGCTTACTCTAAGGGGACTGGGGTTAGTTTATCCTCAACTGGTGTATTACTCTTTGAATGTCTCTAAGTTAAACTGCTGGTGACAGCTTATCAGTCAATGTAATGCACAATGCCTCTATGTGTGCGGAGCAGGGGAGTAATTCAATATCCCTATATGATTCAAGGCAAAAAGAGGGAAAAGGAGATTTATGCCTCCAACGGTAGCAAGGGACATTAATGTTGGCGCAGTCTGAACTTCCCGCAAGAAAAATCCATCCCAGGCATCAGTCTTCCATTTGTAATTTATTCTAATATTAAATTGTGTTTACCAGCAAAGACAAATGGAGAGCTCAAAGACATGCAAATCTGGGGGAGAACAGGGATGGGGAAATAAGGACAGTAAATAATATTATTATGTTTTTGTTTTTTTTGCTTTGTACTGGATGCATTTCTCTTCTGTTTTGTCTGGTGAGATTTCCCGGGTTGAGAGACAATTTCTCTTTTTTCTCTGAGAAGTTGTGCTCTTCTTTGGGTGTTTATTTGGTATTCTCTTTGTTTTTTTTACCTCTGCGAGGCCATGATCTTTCACAAGTGGCCCAATCTCTTCTTTAACCATGAAATCCCACCGCCACGACCTCCGACCTGCAACTAAGTCCTCTCCCCAACACCAGCCACGTAACAAACATGAGCTCCAGGAGAACACATCACCGTGCAGCTTGTGTGTCCATGTGCTGCTGCTGCATGCCTGCACAACTTCACATTTCTCTGTTTGCATGTTCTCCGTTGTGCTGCATGTAATCTGATGCAGAACTTTGCATGTGCATCCACCAAAAAGCGACTGCAGACTGAAATAGCACAAGCAGGCCGATGGCACATACCAACACACAGCACACCAGACTTCTCCATCACTTCCAAACGTGAATTTCTGACATTTTTTTAATCCGTGGCACCTCAGAGTTTTACGAGCTGGGTCAGGATTGTTCTTCTCATTGGAACGACCTCCTCCCCTGTCACGATCTCTGACTCAGAAGGAGAAGCGAAGAATCGGCTGCTCTCGTTTGAAAAGCTGCACCTGTTCCATGACATGTATGAACATAAAGGCCTGATTATCTATTTTTACATGCAACTTATGCATAATTGGAATAGTAGTACAACAAGCATAGGTTGTTTTTTTTCTTTCACATGAACATTGATTTTGATTCATATTGTATGCTGATGATAATCTAATCTATAATCTATTTCATGGCCCCACTTTCAATTAAGGTACTTTGAAGTGTTTCCCCAGTGATTCTTGTAAAAAGTAAATAAATAAATAAAAAAAAAACAATGTGAAAAACAACGATTTGGTTGAGATTAGGCACCAAAACCACTTTGTTAAAGTTAAGGTTAAAAGGGGTTAGGCTTAAAAAACGCTTATCACAGACATAATGTCCAACAATGTCCAACAATAGTTTTTTTTTTTTAGTTTTTTTTCTTTTCTTTTACATGAACATTAAATTAACTTGATTTTGATTCATGTTCTATGCTGATGATAATCTAATCTATAATCTATTTCATGGCCCCACTTTCAATTAAGGTACTTTGAAGTGTTTCCCCAGTGATTCTTGTAAAAAGTAAATAAATAAATAAAAAAAACAATGTGAAAAACAACGATTTGGTTGAGATTAGGCACCAAAACCACTTTGTTAAGGTTAAGGTTAAAAGGGGTTAGGCTTAAAAAACGCTTATCACAGACATAATGTCCAACAATGTCCAACAATAGTTTTTTTTTTTTAGGTTTTTTTCTTTTCTTTTACATGAACATTAAATTAACTTGATTTTGATTCATGTTCTATGCTGATGATAATCTAATCTATAATCTATTTCATGGCCCCACTTTCAATTAAGGTACTTTGAAGTGTTTCCCCAGTGATTCTTGTAAAAAAAAAAAGTACAGACAGAGGTCTTTGTAATCAGCCAATTTTTCAAAACCTACTGACCATAAATATGTTATTCCTTTTAATGGCTTATTATTAATGATTAAAGAAGAATTGTTAATGATTAATTACATCATTAAGTCATTACTTAAGTCAATGGCAGCACACATTTTTTATGTGATTTAATGCTGTGAAAACGTGAAAAACAACGATTTTTTTACAATTTGGTTAAGATTAGGCACCAAAACCACTTTGTTAAGGTTAAGGTTAAAAGGGGTTAGGCTTAAAAAACGCTTATCACAGACATAATGTCCAACAATAGTACAACAAGCATAGGTTTTTTCTTTTCTTTTACATGAACATTGAATTAACTTGATTTTGATTCATATTGTATGCTGATGATAATCTAATCTATAATCTATTTCATGGCCCCACTTTCAATTAAGGTACTTTGAAGTGTTTCCCCAGTGATTCTTGTAAAAAAATAAAAAAAGTACAGAAAGAGGTCTTTGTAATCAGCCAATTTTTCAAAACCTACTGACCATAAATATGTTATTCCTTTTAATGGCTTATTATTAATGATTAAAGGAGAATTGTTAATGATTAATTACATAATTAAGTCATTACTTAAGTCAATGGCAGCACACATTTTTTATGTGATTCAATGCTGTGAAAACGTGAAAAACAATGATTTTAATCACTGAAAACACTAAAAACAATTTGGTTAAGATTAGGCACCAAAACCACTTTGTTAAGGTCAAGGTTAAAAGGGGTTAGGCTTAAAAAACGCTTATCACAGACATGATGTCCAACAATAGTACAACAAGCATAGGTTTTTCTTTTTTCTTTTACATGAACATTAAATTAACTTGATTTTGATTCATATTGTATGCTGATGATAATCTAATCTATAATCTATTTCATGGCCCCACTTTCAATTAAGGTACTTTGAAGTGTTTATATTGAAGCTAAGATCTATTTACTAGGAATTGTATGGATAGAACTCTTTATCTTTTTATGGTATCAAAATATTAATCTAGTATCTATTTTTTTTAATGCTGGTATTGTATTTAAGTTTAAACTTCTGGTATTCTGACACCCTTACGATCCTGTTGCACTAGGTGACATTTTCACTCATTACAATAAACACAGACACTGCAGTGTCGCCAACAAATGCACAATTTACTGCTGTGAAAACGTGAAAAACAACAATTTTAATCACTGAAAAGACTAAAAACAATTTGGTTAAGATTAGGCAACAAAACCACTTTGTTAAGGTTAAGGTTAAAAGGGGTGAGGCTTAAAAAACGCTTATAACACAGACATGATGTCCAACAATCAGTAACAAAAATACTAATTTGGATTAAACTTCCAACAAAGGTATGTGAACACCAGTCCCCTGCTTCAAAGTCCTGGTTTGTTGGTCCCATCCACCACAACCCCAGCCCCCCAGCCCAGACTTTAAACATCTTATTGCAAAAACATCTTGCAGATTAAAGGTTCAGTATATGATTCTGGAGTCTACACTCCCTGCTCGGCAAGTACAGATGCTTTTGGTCAGTGTACAGTCACGGGTCATCGAGCGTATTTGACGACCTGGGAGTGAGACTCCAGATCGCATACTGCATCTCGATCTGGTTTCCAGATACGGACAACGGCAACAATTTCTGCTGGCGACTAGGCTGAACACACAACACAACACAACACAACATAACATAACAGCAGGATGGGGAAAGTAGTTTGAGATACCCTAGTGATGCAGCAAGACACACACACACACACACACACACACACATTCTTGTACTTCTATCTTTGTGAGGACCCTCATTGGAACAGTGAATTCCCTTGCAAGGTTATAATAGTTTTGGATTTTTCATTAGTTTTAGTTTTAATTCTGTTGTGAATTTTTGTTTTATAAATTCAGTTAGTTTTAATGAGTTTTTAGAGTGAGTTTTCTAGTTTTAGTTTAGTATTTAAAAAAAAAAAATGCTTTAAAATGTTTAACTTTCATAAATCATGCTTTCTTTTATTAATTGAACACCAAACTGGTGTTAGTTTTTTCATTTTAAGAAAGCCTAACAACAGAAAAGGTTGTTTTTTAGAGAAAAAATGCTTTAAAATGTTTACTTTTTATTGGTTTTAGTTGTTTTTTTTAATGGGGTATTTGTTGGGTTGGAGACTAAAAGAGGTCACATTAAATTTTGCCTTTATTTCCTTTGTCTTATGCATCTTCATTATGTATGAAAAAAGTTGACAAAGATGAAAACGAAGGACGTTTTCACTGTAATTTTAGTTCGTTTTTAAAACACAAAATACAGTTTCAGTTAGTTATCTTTTCTTTTAAAACTCTCTTTTTTATTTCAGTTAACAAAAATGTTTTTTAAATTCTAGTTTTCGTTATTTCGTTTGCTTTTTGTTAAATATAATAACCTTGTTCCCTAGCCCTTTACGTTAACCCTAACATGAATGTAACTGTAACCTTTAACCCTAAAATAAAGTCTGAAATCTCAAAAAAGCCTTTAAAGAAGTTTTAGTTTAGTTTTTATTAGTTTTAGTGTTTTGTAATGGGGTATTTGTTGGGTGGGAGATTAAAAGAGGTCTGAAGATGAATAAAAGAGGTAATGAAGATGTCTTATCCATCTTCATTATGTATGAAAAAAGTTGACAAAAACGAAAACGAAGGACATTTTCACTATAATTTTAGTTAGTTTTGTAACCACACAATAGAGTTTCAGTTAATTATCATTTTTGTAACCTTAACCCTAAAACAAAGTCTTAAATAAAAAAAAAAAGCATTTAAAGAATTGAGGACCGGCCGAAATGTCCTCACTTTGCAAAAAATGTCCTCACTTTGTTGGTTAAAAATGTGTTTCGGTCCTCACGATGTAGGAAGTACAAACACACACACACACACACACACACACACACACACACACACACACACATTCTTGTACTTCTATCTTTGTGAGGGCCCTCATTGGAATAGTGAAGTCGTTAGTTTTTATTCATTTTTAGGGTGAGTTTGCTAGTTTTAGTTTAGTATTGATTTTTTGATATGCTTTAGTTTTAGTTTAGTTTTTATTAGTTGTAGTTTTTTGTAATGGGGTTTTATTTGTTGGGTGGGAGATTAAAAGAGGTCACACTAAATTTTGCCTTTATTTTCTTTGCCTTATCCATCTTCATTACGTATGAAAAAAGTTGACAAAGATGAAAACGAAGGACATTTTCACTATAATTTTAGTTAGTTTTAGTTAGTTTTGTAACCACACAATACAGTTTCAGTTAATTATCATTATCATGTAACCTTAAACCCTTAAAACAAAGTCTGAAATCTAAAAAAAAAGCCTTTAAAGAAGTGAGGACCGGCCGAAATGTCCTCACTTTGCAAAAATGTCCTCACTCTGTTGGTTAAAAATGTGTTCCGGTCCTCATTATGTAGGAAGTACAAGAACACACACACACACACACACACACAAAACCCACTGAGTGAGTATGCAGGTGTAAGCACAGCAACATAAGCTGTGTGGTTTCTCTCAGCAGCTGATGAAACACAGCCAGCCTCCACCTTTTAGAGTCAGAGATGAACTCCACATAATCCAATTAGCTAGCTTCTCTTATCTAAACATCTACAAGTGTTACTGACTAAACTAATGCCACCTTATAGCCTGAGAAAAAACACCCAGGCTCATGTTCTTTAAAGTGGCCATTGTCCATTTACAGGCCATTTAAAATAATCGTGGTTAATGCTCATTGTTTGCAGAGGACTTTTTGGAGAGCATGCCTGGAAGGAAAGCAGATACTCTCTTAATCCAGCTGCCACAGAAGCATCATTAATTCCCTTAATGAACCTGTAACCTGAGAAAAGTTAACCTGTGAACTCGTCATCCCCAACACACATTTTGCGGTGAATTACAAAAAACAGGCTTATCTCTCGTTGGTAAGGAACTGGCAGTGGAGCGGCTTTGTTTTCCGAGGGGATATGAGCGCGCTGCGGTCACGGCCATTAGTGAAGGCATTAGCAGAGTGGTGCAGCCAGGCCGCTTCCTGCCACGCAGGGTTACGGTGTCACGCCTTGAGCTCTGATTGAGTTACAGTCCAGAGAGAGAAGGTCACGGTGCCTCTCCAACACGGCTGCCACTCACATTTGCTCGGACTCCAGAGGTACAAAACACTCTCATATGTGGAAATTACACACAAGCACCTTACAGTCCCTGAAGGAAACCTGAAGTCATTTGAAACTGCTGTGTGGAGGTTGTTTGTTTGGGGCTGTTTTACTATTGTGCCATGTTGGATCAGAGTGGAATTGCTCTGAACCCCAATACATTCTGGGTACTGGCTAAGGCCCCGTTTACACGAGGACGATTGCGGGTAAAAACGACAAAATATTTTATGGGAAGTGCCTTTCGTTTAGACGGTGACGGCGTTTTGGGGGCTTAAAGACGCAAAAATCTGAAACCACCTTCCAAAGTGTAAAAGTGTAATCCTCTCCTCCGTAGCGTGTCGTCTACACTGACAAGACACAAAACTCTGATCTGATCTGCTCACGTCACGTATGTGTTTACGTCACATACATGCTCCAGGACAGGAAATAAAGAAACGTGGGATTATTTCCATGGTGGGACCTTCAAGCTGCTCTGGCAGCTCTAATAAACTTACAGGAGTCTTTCCACCAAATGTCCAGGATATGTACAGATAGTATTAGTGAACAGAGAAGGATCTGGAATTACCTCCATCACATTCTGGATGCAGCGATTGGTGGGAGGAGCCAGACGGCTGTGAACGAGACCTGGGAGATCTAGTGATGGAGGAGAACTTTGTGGAAGGAGTAGCTGATGAAAATGTGTGGCGTGAAAACTTCCACATGCCCAAAGATGCTCTTATGGCTTTAAGTGATGCCGCCTGGCTGCATACAATCCAATTTCACACACTTTTACGTCACCGTATGCAGCAGATTTCCTCCTGAAAACGCTCGTCTAAACGAGGAATAAAAAGTGAAGACGCAACGCCACTTTTGCGTCTTCTGTTCAGACCGTCCTCGTGTGAACGGGGCCTAAATGTATAATCAGATTCGTCTAAGTTCTGACGAAGCAAACATTTAACTCACATGACTGATCAGCTGTTTCAGCCGGAAAACCAAAAAGAAGAAGAAGAAGAAGAAGAGGAAGAAGAAGAAGAAGAAGAAAAAGAAGAAGAAGGAGAAGAAGAAGAAGAAGAAGAAGAAGACGAAGAAGAAGAAGAAGAAGAAGAAGAAGAAGCTGTTTCTGCTGTTGGCATCTTATCTCCATTTTCTCTCATGGGTGGCCAGAATGGTGAAATTAGCAACCTTTTTTTGTTGTTATTGTTGTTTTTTCTCTTGTGGAATCTCTTCTTCTGCTACTGTTTAATGACAGATTATCTGACGGCAATACATTAAACTGCCATCTTCTGACAAAAGCATGTTACTGCAGCTTTGTTTATTGGCTCTAAACCAGTTGATGGAAACGTCCCTAATTCGCATTTTCTTTAATGCAACATTTAAAACTTTTGCTTCAAATTTGCTTTAATGGAAACACGGCTACAGTCATATTAAGTTAGCCTGTAAATTATTTTTCACAGTGGCCAAACTGTGGAATTAAAATGTCATGTGGTACCAAAAAGACCCATAGGCACCACACCGCTGAGGACTTCTGTAAATTGGCAGCTAACTTAAAAAAAACCCTGTAAAAACAACTGGTTTCACAATCAAAATTGACTTCTTACATTTAGATAACATCTGGGAAGCCTAGAAAAGCCATCAATTAAATATTATTCTCATTCAAGCAACCACTAAACCTGAAGTAGCCAACTCAGCCGGTTAAAGTCTAGTGTTTGTACTCTATGAGCCCCATACATGTGGAAAACCTGAGTCATTTTAAACATGCAAGTTAGTTTCATGCGCTGAGCAACTTTCATAGGAATGAACAGGGTCCCGCCTAAAACACTGTATCCAATTCTCCTGACCTGCTGCTATGCTATGTTTTGCAGCACTCTTGCATTTTGCACTTTGCAATGTTTACACCTGCTGCTGGCGTACATTGTGCAAATCATGTCTTATTTTAGTTTTATTTATTTATTTAGGTACTGATATTTATATTTTTTATATATACACTACTGGTCAAAAGTTTTAGAACACACCAATTTTTCCAGAATTTAAACGAAAATTATGCAGTTTAATGTCTCAGTGTACTTTGAAATGAATGCACATTTGCAACATTTAAAATTCTTTATTGAGCATGATAGTGTTTTGAAAGTAAAAAAAAGATTCAAAATCACATTTTATGTTGGACTAAAGGACTAAAAAAAGACACAAAATGACCAAAAAAAGACACAAAATGACAAAAAAGGACACCAAAAGACACAAAATGACAAAAAAAAAGACACAAAACGACCAAAAAAAAGACGTGAAAATAATTCAAAAATGGACAAAATAGCCCAAGACTCCATAGAGTTAAGTTGTTAACCCATTTCTTGTTCCCTGAAAAAGGCCTACTTGTATAATTCTGAAATGTACATTATCTATCAGTTTTGGTTAAGCTTACCTTTTTTTATTTACCTCTGGCAGTTCACCACTTACCTTTGTACCCTTTCAAGCTGTTCATTTGACTTGAACTGCTTGAATTTCAATAAAAAAACTGAAAAAATTAGGGTTTTCTAAAACTTTTGACCGGTAGTGTATATAGATATGTTTTTTATGTGAACCAAGACCTGGGAAACTATATTTCATTCTTCCATGCTGTGGATTGAATGACAATAAAACTGTCTGAGTCTGAGTCTGAGTTATCCATCCATGGCCTGTACTCTAACACTGCTAGGGGACGTGGCTATGTCCTGGCAGTGTATTGTGGGGACCTCAGGAAGCGCCGTGTCAAGTGTTCAATTGTTTGGATGAGCAGTTGTTGAGAAAGCTGCAAGCAGCAATACTGGAGGACCGAGCTATCGTTGTGAGGACGCTGCACTAGTCGCAAGTTTTGCATAAATAGTTCTTCGTTTAGCCATTTCATCATGATGTTTCCCTTATTTTACTCATGATCAGAAAACAATATTTTTCCCAATAGTTGTTGTGTTTATTGTCACTAGCACTTATTGATGCACTAATAGCTCTTATTGCAGTATACCTTGATTGTTTGCTTTTACTCTTCCTGTAAGTTGCTTTGGATAAAAGCGCTAAATGACTAAATGTAAATGTAAATGTGTTTAGTATTTTGTGTGAGAACTGGCATATTACTATCTATATATATACATATACTGTCCATATAAAGCTGTCAGCAAACAGTTCATTCCACAGTCAGACAAACATGCCGTAATACAGGCGTTCATCTGTTCACACGGAAGAGAAGCGTGCAAATTCTCACACTTGCATAGCTGAACCTGCACACACACACACACAAACACACACACACACACACACACACAATCAGATGATTGAGTTCTCTCCCTTAATAAACCACTGATTCAGCATAAGTATAACCATTGATTGGTGACTTAATTCCCAATTCAAATTATCATCCTGGGTCCCTATCCAAGGTTGACATGAGCCTTGAGCTTTGGAGCGACTAAATTATACTCCACTCCCTGTTAACCACCCCCATCCTCTCTCTCTCTCTCTCTCTCTCTCTCTCTCACACACACACACACACACACACACACACACACACACACACAGACTCCCAGTTCCCCCATCTTTCTCCCCTGTATACCTCTCTCTCAGTGCAGCCCAGGTGCTGATACAAGCAGAAATCCTCCACGCCCCATCGCTCCCAGAACACATACGCACTTACAGAAACACACAAACACACAAACTGAGCCACACAAACACACACACACACACACACACACACACACACACCTCCATTCACTACACCTCTTCAGAAAAGCCGAGGGGAGGCAGCATTCGTCTCCTCTCTATTTGCTGTGTTAGCATGGACGCGATATGAAACACAGGAACACTGTAGTTTTTCTGTTGAGGGACGATGCTGCTGCATGCCGGCTGCAGTGTTTGTGTGTATGTGTGTGTCTGTGTGTGCACGTGTGTGTGTGTGTGTGGTAGAGGGAGGGAGAAAATAAGAGATTATCACTGTGATGCATTGGTGGCTGTAGTCTTAAGTCACCCAAGGTTGTGGCCCTTCTCTCTCAATGAGGATGTAGTGGCCAATAACTGCGCTTTGTCAGTCCAAAGACAGAGAGAGTTGAAGGAGATAGAGGAGAAAAGACAAGTGGAGGAAGAGTGAAAAGTAGTAAACAAGGGAAAGGAGGCAAAAGAGGAAGAGGAGGAGTGGATTGAGTCTGCTATTGTCTCTGCTTCATCAATATCCTCTTATATAAATGTCAGCTGTACCATTTCCCTCATCACTGTTTCACCACCCCACTGGCTTTATCCTCTGGTACAAGGGGAGGGACATCACTCTCTCTCGTCTCTCTTTATCGTTTTTCTCCCTCCTCCCCACTCCCCGAAGTCGCTTTCTCCCCCTTTTTCCCCTCTTTTTCCTCTCCGCCGTGTTCCTTTTTTCCCTCCTTTTTCTCGCTCTCTCTTTATCATTCTTTATCTCTCCTTCCCTCCTTCCCTCCCTCCCTCCCTCCTGTCTCTTTGCCTCTCATGGCGATGCGTCACTAGCCTGCCCCCATGAAACAAGTCAATTTTCTGCCAGCTCGGCGGATGAATAAATCTCCCTGGCTCTGCTCAGAGCGATGGGGATATTTATCTAAGTGGAGTGTGTCCTCCTCGGCTCAACGCCACCGACTTCTCTTCTAAATCCCCCCCTTTATTATTTTTTTTTACAGGAAAAGAAGGAGATGGAGAAAGCTAAAGGAGAGATGTAAGGAGAGGTAAATAAAAAAACACAAGAGAAGGAGGTGGAACTAGAGGACAGAAACAAAGAGATCATGGTGAGAGAATTAGGAGGTGAAAAATATAAAAAAAAAAAGAGGTGGATAGAGGGGGAAATAAAGGAGCCGCCTCAAACAAAGCCTATAAAGCAGCAGCAGCAGCAGCGCGGCGGAGAAGTGAGGCAGGGGCATTAGTCGAGCCTGCTCGGGTTTAAACGGCAGGAACAGGCGCAGATCTGGATGAATGGCAGCCCTCTTCCTTCAGGCCACACTCATCTGTTGGGGAGAAAGAGAGAGAGAAGCAGGTTATTGGGCTCGCCTGTGAAAAATACTGCACTGTGGAGGATGCAAAAACAGAAAAAGAGTGAGATTTGAAACCATGATTGATAGATTAGGATGCATTTTTCTCTCCAATATTTTAATAATGAATAAATAAAGAGTGAGGGTGCACTGTGGAGGATGCAAAAACAGAAAAAGAGTGAGATTTTGAATCATGATTGATAGATTAGGATGCATTTTTGCACTGTGGAGGATGCAAAAACAGAAAAAAAGTGAGATTTGTAATCATGATTGATAGATTAGGATGCATTTTTTCCCAATATTTTAATAATGAATAAATAAAAAAAGTGAGTGTGCACTGTGGAGGATGCAAAAACAGAAAAAGAGCGAGATTTGAAGTCATGATTGATAGATTAGAATGCATTTTTTTCTCGCCAATATTTTAATAATGAATAAATAAAAAGAGTGAGTGCACTGTAAAACCCAATGTTGCTTGTTTGTTATTATAACTAGTTTTTCCTTTTCAATACAACAAAGGTTTGTGCAAAAAGTAATTTTAACTTAAAATATTGGGTCAAATAGCAAGATTAATTTGAGTTAACTCAATTGTCTTTGTTGTCTTGACATAAAATTATTTTGCAGCATGGACACTCAAATATTTAAGTTGAAACAACAAGTTTGTTTTACAGTGTGTGCACTGTGGAGGATGCAAAAACAGAAAAAGAGTGAGATTTGAAATCATGATTGATAGATTAGGATGCATTTTTTTCTCTCCAATATTTTAATAATGAATAAATAAAAAAAGTGAATGTGCACTGTGGAGGATGCAAAAACAGAAAAAGAGTGAGATTTGAAATCATGATTGATAGATTAGGATGCATTTTTTCCCCCCAATATTTTAATAATGAATAAACAAAAAAAGTGAGTGTGCACTGTGGAGGATGCAAAAACAGAAAAAGAGTGAGATTTGAAATCATGATTGATAGATTAGGATGCATTTTTCTCCAATATTTTAATAATGAATAAATAAAAAAAGTGAGTGTGCACTGTGGAGGATGCAAAAACAGAAAAAGAGTGAGATTTGAAATCATGATTGATAGATTAGGATGCATTTTTCTCTCCAATATTTTAATAATGAATAAATAAAGAGTGAGGGTGCATGCATGGCAGGCTGCAGAAAGCAGATGCGCTGATTAGCAGGATAATCAGCACGAGGTGGATTCGTCTGGGCTCGACTCATACCTCTTCAATTTTTAATGCAATGTTGTATTTTGCGGTGTAACAAGTCGGAAGATTTAAAAAGCTTTGGGCAGCAGCGGGGGTATTTGCAGGAAGGAGGAGGGGGCGGGTGGGGGTCATGCTTGCTACTTGCCACAGCATTAAAGCAAAGTAAATAGCTGTTGTGTCTCATTACCATTCATTTTTAAAGGGGACTGTTAGTATAATGAATGCCTGCGCTATCTTCTCCAGGCCCTCCTCCTCCTTCAATATTAAGAAGAGTAATACTATCTTTCACGCTAGATAAAGTGCAAGCGAATATTTCCTTTGCAATTAAAATGGTCAATTTTGCTTATGCACAACGGGCACCGTATAACACCGAGTTTTTGGACTTAATTACCCACAATAACAGTGTGATATATGTGGTTCTTTGCAGGGAGAGCATGATACAAAACAAGACGCTTTTAATAAACTCATAAAGACAAGCCCAGGCCCTGTGGAGCATATAATGTGTGAGTGTGTGTGGGAGTGTGCAGTCTTTAATTTGTTTGCACACAAAGATGAGCACCTGCATGTGCAGTCACACACACAGGAAGTCGCACATTTTTGATGGTGAAACAAGCTCTCGGTGTTCATTTCTGTACCGTAGTGTCACTTTAAAACCAGCCACTTTGGATTCTTGTGTAACCAACCAACACGACATGTTTTTCAATTATATCGGGGTTAAAGGTTAGACCCTGCCTCACCCTTCTTGCCCCGGGTTTTCTCTTGTTTATGTTCTTATCAATGCCGATTACCATCAACACGGTTATGGAGGATGCCATCAAATCCTTTTTAAATTGGTTGTAAAATTAGTGCTGATTCTGTTGAATCTGTGGTGGCAAATGGTGAATTAATTCGCCATTTCACACAAAACCAAACTTTTTTTTTTTAATAGAAAGACTATTTTCTTTTAATTGTTTAATGTAAGCTCAGCCAAATTACAAAATAATGCATTTTCCTGTTTATTTCTAGGAGAGTCCCAGCATGCAGATAGTTTATTTGCCCAGGTTTTGAAAAAACATGTGCGATATTTTTTTTTAAATTTCGGCCTCCACACAGGATTTTTGTAGTACATTATGTAATATTTCTACATTAAAATGTCTAAAAATGACTCTGAGTTGCTGATTTGTGGACTTACATCATCCTAAATGTCTTCAACAATGTTTAAACCCAATTAAATCTGTAATTCTATCAAAGGTTCAGCAGCTGAATGGGTTGAATCATCTAGTAGTGAGTTAGAAAGCTAACATCATGCTATAGCTAACATTACTTGCAGCTATTTCTGCCTGAGTTTGTTTAACAATGAAGACAACAACTCCCATGATCCAACGCTACTTCATGACATCATCAAAGTTCATCATCATCTGTTTTTGTTACTGTTTTGATTGAGAGAGCCCCAGCAGCAGAAATTACACACTGTATCTTTAATTATTTAAAGGGTCTGTTCACACAAATTACCCAAACAAGATTTTCTCATTGATTTCTAGGGGAAACGCACCTTTTATTTGAGATATTTTTCTTACATTTCGGGCTCCACCCCTAAATAAAATGAATGTGTTCGTAATTTTATTGTTCTGGCTGATTCACAATCAATTGTGAACAATTTTCAATGGAACTACTTTCGGATTAAAGAAAATAGTCCGAATTAAAACTGTTGACTGTCAGGGAGACACTAGTCTGGATTGCATCAAAATATTGCAAATTTTAACAGTATTTTGAGGAAAAAATGCTAAATCAATACTTGTTTCCATCCACTACTGTTATGTAGTGAGAACTTTGAGAACTATTAAAGCATTTCAGAAGAAAAGCACCAGTCGAACTTAAACAGAAAACAATGTACACTGTAATAAATTATTCTGTAGTTCATTTCATTTTACTTAATATATTTGATAAAATGTATTAAATATAAATGCTTCCTTGATTTTGAGGCAGTTGTTTAAGTAACTTTAATATAAAAATGTTTGAGATGGAATCTACTTATTTTGATCACATTAAATATAATAATAATATAATCTTTATGTGTCTGTAATTCTAAATCAAGAGAATTTTGAATGAATCCAACACAATAGAATTAGTCCGTTTTTAACTGACACTAAACACTTCCTATTAAGTTATTAACTCAACTTGTAACGTAGTTAGATTTAATTAATAATATTACGTGCAATCTGTTGCCTCAATTTTATTGAGTAGCTGTTGTTTATCTTTTTTAACAGTGTAGAAAACCAAATGGGAATGTGACATTTTGGTTTCTTTCATGTATTAACAAAAATGTGACTTCAGATCTGTGTGTAGTGTGGGAGATTGTTTTAATCTGCTGCTATTATTTGTTTTTTCAGCAGAGAACAAATCTCAGTGAACGCTGATGTCACATGCTTCATGTACGTCATCATTTATTCTCAAAATCTGCATAATTTGCAATATTTACTTTTATAAATATATATTTTCTGCATTTCCACTTTTTTACCTGCATGGAAATCCACATACTTTCTTGAAATTAAGATTATTGTTGAATGTTTGAAATAGAGATTTCACAATTTAAGATCTATTCACCTCAGTTTTTTTGGATGGCGGTAGAAACATTTAAATCCCTAACCCTCACATACAGTACATAACAGTTTCTTGTTCATTTTAATGCCTGGTACAACTAAAGGTACATTTGTTTGGACAAATATAATGATAACAACAAAAATAGCTGATAAGATTTTAATTTAAGAGCTGATATCTAGACATTTAACATGGTTTTCTTGCTAATGATTTTGGCTTTTATCAAGAAAACCATGGAAAATGTCTAGATATCAGCTCTTAAATTAAACTTTTATGAGCTATTTGTTATTATTATTCTTATATTTGTCCAAACAAATGTACCTTCAGTTGTACCAGGCATTAAAATGAACAAGAAATTAGAGAAAACAAGGGTGGTCTAATCATTTTTTCCATGACTGTATATCTCAAAACCTCAACGAATAAAACCCCAAAAACTGTCTGCATGGCAAGATGCCACTCAGCATCATAGTTCGTATGATTTCCCAAGAAAAGTAAAGTAATGTACTGAAATTTCAGAGATCAGAAGACCGGTGAAGCATTCTGTCCTGTTGGAAGTTATTTGCCGCCTTTTTTTTTTTCTTTCCTTACCTCAGACAATAAGTTTTCCTAAACCTAACCAAATAAAAAGGATATCAACTGAACCACTTCATGAGAAAACATTGTTCCACGACCTTTAGGTGAGAATTATTTTTCTTTTTTTGTGTGTGTGATCTGGCCCTTTAATTTTTTTTTAACATTAAAGTGAAATTAAGTGATTAATTATAGCAGCAGCACAAGCAGGCAGCACATATGTTTGCGGCCCATTTTAAATGGTGCATGTTTAAGAAGGCGCTATATGTTTGCCACGTGTGATATTCATGTTGTCACTGCATTAGCATGATGAATGCAGACACTTTTCATTAGAGACAAATGAAAGCTATTCTGACACAATTATGGCAAAAACAATAACCGCGCTGTGTGAGCCACTCCATGATTGATAATACTGCAGGGGTGGTGTTGGGGCTTAACCAGGCTTTCCCTCAGGGCTTTTCCTTTGGCATTAGTCAGACAAATCCCTTTGTCAACCTCTCCCCTTGCCATTTTTATTCATAAGCATTTGGCCCTAAGAAAGACATCAAACCAAGAATACAACGAGAGGTCAACATCGTCTTTGCGCAATGTTAACCTCTGCATTGATGAAGCTAATTCACATTTCCTCAGTCCAGCCTACGGGGGTTCAGGAGAGGAGGAGGAGGAGCCGAGGGAGGCAGCAGGGTGTGTGTGTGTGTGTGTGTGTGTGTGTAAATGCATGCATGTGTGTGTGTGTGCCTCAGCGGCCACTTTGTAGTGAGTCTTCCTCTTGACCCGGGCCCCTCCACATGGGGTTTGCATTGATAGCGCTAGCTGAAAGGAGGGGAAAGTGAATGTTGTCCGAGCTCATTGGAATGACAATGGGGGCATATGGTTGTGTGTGTGTTGGGGTATGGTCATGGCAGCCACCATATTCCTCTGTGCAGGGTTGCCAGGTGCTTCATGAACGGACCCACTGAGAGTCGACAAATCATACACAAATGCAACAGACTGGCTCGTGGCTCTTCTGCCCACTGGGGGGGATCTCCAGTGGGCAGAAGCTGTCTGTTTCTCTTTCTTTTTTTATTTTTTATAACTTTATTTGAGGCATTTTTAGTTATACAGAAATGAGCATACATACATACTTATACAAACATACAAACTCAAAATATAATCCCATATTAGTACCCTCCCTTTCTCCCTCCCCTTATACCAGGGGTGTCAAACTCAAATACACAATGGGCCAAAATTTAAAACTTGAATAAAATCACGGGCCAACATTGAACAAATAAACCTTTTAATATATACCAAACATGTTTTGCTTTAACATTAAATATGGAACCAGCAACGCTTATAAACATACAATATATAACTAAATAGTGCAGACATGCAAAATCTAATTTCAAATAAAAAACACATCAATGTCATTCATTTATTAAATAAAAATTAAATAAAAATCGTATGCCTCTTTTCTATTTGCATCCTTCTGATTTAAATATCAAAATAAAGTTTTTCAACAGGTAAATACATTTAAAAATAAAATAACAATAATAAATCTAATATTAGCGGTACATGCGCCGTATAATACCGGTGGGTCAGCTTTTATAGTACAATAATAATATAATAATTTGATATTGGCTCGCGGGCCAAATAAAATTACACTGCGGGCCAAATTTGGCCCGCGGGCCAGAGTTTGACACCCCTGCCTTATACCCTACCATGGGACCAAGAGTACCAAAAATTAAAAAAAAAATTAAAAAAATAAAATAAAATGAAATAAAACAAAATGAAATACAAGATCCAGTTCTGCAGAGGTATACCAATGGGCTAGTCAGACAGATGACTAGAGAAAGAGTGCTTTGATAAAATGATCTGTTAAAGATTCAACTTCTTCACATATTCAATGAAGGGAGTCCACAGGAACCTTTCAGTGTATGTCTGATCTTTTCTATCTGAAGTAAAGATAGCACCTCCTGAACCCATCTCCTGAAGGGTGGGCTGTCTGTTTCTCTTTTTTCCTCTCTTTCATTCTTTTCTCCATCTCTGATTAAAATCATACAACAAGACAAGCAAACAGTCAACAAGAACACTGGAGATGACTGTCAAGCCATTCATTATGTGTTTATCCTCCTAATCAGAGTCCTCCTCCTTTGAACACTGTAAAAACCCCGCAGAGAACAAGAGAATAAAGATAACCTGATGTAGTAGCATCCCCTCCCACACAAAGCCACTTCTTCTGTCATGAATAGTCAGCTCCACCCTAATGACTATTCAATACAGTCTGCAGGCTGCAGATGAACGGCCAATCCACAGCAGCATCTGCTGCGGGCCTTACTCGCCAGACGCCAGCCTTGTAAGAGGGCCATTGCAGGCTAATTGAAAGACAGAGGCCATCTCTCAAAGACAGTGTGTGTGTGCGTGTGTGCATGTGTGTGTGTGTGTGTGTGTGTGTGTTGGGAGGGGAGACCTGACAGAAAGAGGAGAGCGAGAAAAGAAAAAAGAGCGAGAAAATAATTGACAAAGGGATGGAGAGAATGAAGAAGAGGGAGTGAGGAGGAGAAAGGGAGACATTCCTCTCCTCACAGAGAGAACAGCTGACCTGTCAGCATTTGTTCCCAGGCGGCCATATTGCAAAAGCCCCTATGGGCATTGAATGAACACAACCCAAACCCACTTCATGTAATTAGAGTGGCCTGGTGGTCTTATCTTATTTTAAATACATGTTTGAATTAGAGAAGGTGTGATTTGGTGTGAAGAAGAAGAAAAAAGAGCTTGAGACACTGGGCATGCCTCTGCACAGTTTATAATCCTGAATGATTAAAGCTTCTGTTTTTGCAAGCAGAGCTCCACTAATGTGGGATTTTTTTTGAAGCATGAACTGATTTTGCAAAGGGGAAAAAATTCACCAATAACCGACGTGGCAATCGACATAGATTGACATTTTCAAGCTGGAATAAAATGACCTTTTCTATGTGCATTGATTTTCCACACATATGACTGCTGATAGACTCAGAAGGCTGCTTTCTTAAACAAATAATTATATTAAAGAATACATATTGGTAACACTTTACAATAACCATCATTTATAAATGGTAAATAGATAGTTTATTAATGTTAAATCAAAATGTATAAATTGTAATTAGATAGTTTATTAATGCAAGTTTATAGTTACTTTACCATTAAAAAACAATTCAATACTAATTAATTATGTTTATTGTTTTATATAGCTTTAAGAAAATGGTTGTAAACATCTATAAAGATTAAATATGTAGACTTAATTGTGGCACTTTTGAAAATTGTTAATATTTTGTTTATAATATTAATCTATAAACATAACTTAGATGTTATTGTAAAGTGTTACCTATATATTTTTTAATTATATATGTATAATTAAATATTCTTAATATTTCAGAATATTTAATTATGCATAATACTTACAATATATTACATTGTCAGCCTATTGTAAAAATGAAAACAGGGGAAAAAAATAAAGAATAAAATGAAATAAATAGCTAAATAAAGATCATTACTGTTTTCTCAGTGTCTGTCCATTTAAATAAGAACTAATAAAAATAATTACCACTATTTTAAAATTACCCCAAGCATCATCTTCTGCATTACAAGTTTTATATCGGCACAAATCGTACCATATACACAGATATGATAGATACCGATAGACCAATAATGGGCCAATATCAGCTGATAATATCCATTTATGGTACAAAATTTTCTTCAGTGACGAAGCTGTTAAAACCTTTGGTAAGGCTTTATATTAAGGTCCTTGTAATAACCATTAATTAACAAGTAATAAGGCCCTTGTAAGTCCTTACAAGATGCTTATTGACATTATTGTGTGTTTATAAGCTTATATAAGTGTTAATAATGGCATTACAAACACCCATGACCCACCCATTATGTCTTTGCCATGCCTTTATTAATCTTATTTTGTTTGCTTATTGATATTAAAATATACTTTATTGCTCATCTATTATAAGTTAACTATAAGTTAACTATGCTTTTTGCAACTACCGGATCTAAAGCGAGAACAATGCCTTATTACTTGTTAATTAATGGTTATTAAGGACCTTATTATAAAGCGTTACCAAACCTTGTAGATCTCCAGAAGTGATGTTTTTAAGTCTGACCTTATTGTTTTTATGTCCTAACCTTAAGATAGAGGTTTTGTTGCACAGAAGCAGTGGATACTTATTAACCTTGTTGTTTTTTCCCAACCCTAAGGAAGTTTTAATGGAGCAAACAGTTTTACAGCATTAACAACGTGTTTAAAACAGCAATAGTGACGTACAGAACAACAGAGGAATAGAGACTGGATCCTAAATCGGACACATCTGCAATGCTGCACTTTCTGGTGTTTTCATGGTCATTTTGAATAAGATCGCCACCACCAGTGTAGGTTTAATTGATTTGTACAAATTTAACAACCTATGTGTGAAATTTCATTTATGCACATGGAGATTTACAAGTCTAATTACACTACGAAAGTAAATCTGATGAGAAGAAGCAGTAAGAACACTCGGGCGACGATCTTAAAAGTACATCTTTATTTTTACTGAACTGTATTTTATTGTGAAGGACAGAAGTACGGTCCGGGTGTGTTGATAACGATGGTTGATAACGGTGATATTTATTTGCCAAAAACATCCAATTTCCCCCGAAAAACTCAGCAGCTCATTGTTTTACAGCGAGGAGATCTAAGTGTCCGATTTGGGATACAGTTAGCGAACGGCTAATTCACCGGCGTTAGCGTCCTTTAGCCGACTCTGGTAAACCCGAGGCTAACATACACGGTTAAAACAATATACGGTTAGAAAGATAAGAAGTTAGACTTTAGTTTTACAGCATTTAATTAATTGGAGGCATAACATGATCATTTATATTAGTAGTTAATGTGATTTTTTGGTAGAATCTTAGCCAAACGGTGTCCGATTTGGGATACAGTTAGCGCACGGCTAATTCACCGGCGTTAGCGTCCTTTTAATGACTCTGGTAAACCCGAGGCTAAAGTACACGGTTAAAACAATATACGGTTAGAAAGATAAGAAGTTAGACTTTAGTTTTACACCATTTAATTAATTGGAGGCATAACATGATCATTTATATTAGTAGTTAATGTGAATTTTTGGCAGAATCTTAGCCGAACGGTGTCCGATTTGGGATACAGTTAGCGCACGGCTAATTCACCGGCGTTAGCGTCCTTTTACCGACTCTGGTAAACCCGAGGCTAACATACACGCTTAAAACAATATACGGTTAGAAAGATAAGAAGTTAGACTTTAGTTTTACACCATTTAATTAATTGGAGGCATCAAATGATCATTTATATTAGTAGTTAATGTGAATTTTTGGCAGAATCTTAGCCGAACAGTGTCCGATTTGGGATACAGTTAGCTAATTAGGCTAATTCACCGGCGTTAGCGTCCTTTAGCGGACTCTGGTAAACCCAAGGCTAACGTACACGGTTAAAACAATACACGGTTAGAAATATAAGAAGTTAAACTCTAGTTTTACAGCATTTAATTATTTGGAGGCATAACATGATCATTTATATTAGTAGTTAATGTGAATTTTTGGTAGAATCTTAGCCGAACGGTGTCCGATTTGGGATACAGTTTGGTTAGCCACATGTCAACTATGTGTTTCATGTGCTAGAAACATCACTTATCACATGTATCGTAGGATATGAAACGCTGCAACGCCGCACTCTTCATATGAAATCACAGGAAGCCCTCATGAGAATACGTTGCTCCGATGGATCAAAGGTTAGAAATGTAGGCTAATTGTTTCACATACGAGTAATCAACAGAAATACAGCTGGTGTTTACACTTCTCAATGAGACAAATTGGATTTTCTGTTGTTTTTCACCTCAAGGTCTCTTTATCCTCTTTGCATCAAAAAAAAAAAACAGCCTCCACAAACGAAAAACTAAAGGATTGCTGTCATAATTCTCTGCAGTTCTCCTCCGGCAGTTTTTATTACTGAAGGCGGTGAATAATCTTTTCCACCCTGGCCATCCCAAATAACACAATCCTTCAGCATCACTGCTTACTGTGGTTTATGGTGAAGTGTAGATGAGAAAGGAAGAACATTGAAATGAAGCACTATCTAGTTGTGCGCTGTGGCATTCATAGTGCAGAGGAGGGATTCATCAGCAGCTCAGACAGCATGTGGAAGTGAGCAGATTGTGGAAGGACGAGTAAAAACGAGGTGTTTCCACAGACGGGTTAATGGTCAACAGCCTCATATCCGATGGCCACATATGTGCCGTTTCAAAGTGTGCTTTGTGTAAATTAGGATATGTTCCGGCTGCGCCAACAACAAGTGTACAGGCCCCAAACCACAGCAGTATGATGAGGGGCGTGCAGCCAGTCTGTTACTGGCAGAGGAGCAGGTACACTGTAAAAAATTACAGTAAAACACTGTCAAATGATATCAGAAATAAGGCGTGAAATTAAAAATGTAATCAAAGAATAGCACAAAACTTTTATTTTTTCTGTCATAAACTTTAGAAAACACAGTTTTGCTGTAAAAAATATTAGATTTTTCATTTAAAATGAATGGAGAAATACCATAACGTCACAAGGACATAACTACCCTAAAAATAATAGCAGACCAAAGGACCTAAAATGACCAAAAGAGTCACAAAACGACCAAAAAAAGAGACAGAAAACGACCAAAAGAGACACAAAACCATCAAAAAAGACACAAAATGACCAAAAGAGACACAAAACTATCTAAAAAGACACAAAATGACAAAAAAAAGACAGAAAACGACCAAAAGAGACATGAAATTATCAAAAAAAGACACAAAATGACCAAAAAAATACGTAAAATTATCAAATGAGACACAAAATTACCAAAAGAGACACAAAACTATCTAAAAAGACACAAAATTACAAAAAAAAGACAGAAAACGACCAAAAGAGACACAAAACCATCTAAAAAGACACAAAATGACCAAAAGAGACACAAAACTATCTAAAAAGACACAAAATGACCAAAAAAAGACGTAAAATTATCAAATGAGACACAAAATTACCAAAAAGAGACACAATAGGGATAAAATGGCAAGTGATTTTTCAGTCTAAATGACAGATTTTGCTGATATTTACATTTAAATTTACAGTAGAAAACCCACTCACTGTATTTTTTACGGTAAAGTTCTGGCAACCACAGCTGCCGGTATTTTACCGTAAATTCAACAGAATGTTTTTTACAGTGTAACACACAGTTAACACATCTCACGGGGTTCAGCTTCACGTTTTATTGTCATCATAAAGGGGAAAAAACACACTGTTGGCACCCTCTTTGCATTAAGACATTGGTGTCAAACTATTTATTGAGTGAATGGCTCTTCATAGAGTCCAGAGCAGTGAGAATATTTTGCATTACTTCAGCCAGAGACCCATGAAAAGGTTCTTTTAAGGAGAGAGTAACTCTGCATTAGAAACTCCACATGGGGTACCGCCAGCTCTGCTTGTGTTTCTTGGGAGTCTGTGCACCTGTTTCTGCTTTTTTCTCGCACGGGGATCAAGTCATGACATGATAATTTATTGACTGTTGTGTTCAACTCAATTTTAATGTTTCTTTTTTATTTATTGTTGCAGGCTGAGGGGGGGTTGGAAGCAAGATTTCATTTTTATTTGAATTTTTTAACAATAAAACTGAATGATAATCATCCAGTCTGGTGAGAGGCAGAGAGAAGAGGTGAGGTCTCATTTTTAAAGGGTTAGTTCACCTAAATAATAGGAAAAAATGATATATTTTTGAGAACCTGGTCTCACAGGAATCCGTGAAATAGCCACGGATTCGCTTAACTCAAAATCCGTGGAATAGCCACGGAATCACTCAAATTTCCGTGAAACTGACACGGATTTCGCTACAATGCAAGTTAATATTTTTTCCTATTGGTTTGTTCCAAGTCACATGACTTTCAAGGTCCTGGCGGTCAGAACAAAAAACATGGCGGACAGTTCTCTCATTTTTAGTGAAAAAATCAATATTTTGACTTAGTTTCTGCATAAAAATAGATTTTGATCACATTTCTAGCAAGAAATATATGTTTTATTTTCTAAATATTCACTCAGTGAATGTACATAATCACTTTGTATGTTGGAATAGCCACGGGATATGACTGTCATTAACTTGCATTGTAGCGAAATTTGAGTGGAAATTAGTGGAAATTTTAGGAAATTTGAGTGATTCCGTGGCTATTCCACGGATTTTGAGTTAAGCGAATGCGTGGCTATTTCACAGATTCCTGTGAGACCAGGTTGGTTTTTGAGTAGCCAAAAGTAACTAAGTATACATTCAGTCAAGTAGTTTTTGTATTTCCTTCTGTTTTTATAATTTATCCACTATATTCCAGAGGGAAATCTTCTTCTTCTGCTTAGTTGCATTTATTTGGCAGATGTAGTTTTGGTTACTTTGCAGAATAAAATTTTAAAAACAAAACATATGATTATAGTTTAAAAAATATGAGATTTTCATAGAAAAACTGCCCAACAAAATATTTCAAATTAGCTCCACTGACTGATAACAACAATAAAATGCTGCTCCCATTTTAGTTAACATTATATTTTAACACTTTTATTACAATTTGCTGATTTGCACATTCTTAGAGTTGAGTAACATTGTGATTTTTTTTTTTTTTTTTAGCTTACTAGTATTTATACTTAAGTAAAGGGGTCTGAATACTTCTCCCACAACTTAAAGGTATTCGGCCTGCAGATAGTTTAGGGTTTATGCTTTAATTGTCCAGATATTTCCATTTCTTACTCAACTTAATGGAGATGAATGAAGCTTTTTTGTGGTGCTAAAATCTTGAAAAAATACATCAAATATTTCCAACCGTAAAATACAAATACAAAAGTCCTCGATTTCCCTCTGACAAGTTTTTACTGTGAGTATTTTTGCAGGAAATTTGCTCCAGAATAACAGGGCAACATATATGCCAAAATAATGTTCCAGCCATGCATCAATGTCTGAGATAATTAAAGCAAAAAAAGTTGTTTTGTTTTGTGCCTATAAAGTGAAACAAACAGTGGCCAAAATAGCCACAAGCTACAATTACGAGATCATGATGAATGCTAATACACTGTGTAACAGTAGCACAACAAGAAAATAATTTTAAAAATCAGCAAATTGATCAAATTATATCCCTCAGTATGTGTCAAACATCAGCCACCACAAACCTTTAAGTGTATTTCATGAAGCCAGAGTGTGTTAATTACTCATGAGTTTCCATTTGTAGGAAGAAGAATGTGTTATTTATTCTTTCAAAAGTCTCTTACTGTAGGCTGAAGTCAGGTAATGTGGGACATCAGGAAAAATGAAACAGTTATTTATTTATTTTATCTTGGGCTCTTTAAATATCAGCAGCCAATCAGCAAACATGTTACTGCAACTGTCCTTTAAATGAAACTATCATTCTGATTGGTCTGAGATAAGGAGGACTGGCAGAGTCAAGTTTTTTTTAATTACTAGTCCCAGAATTTGCATGCTAAGCCTGTTATATTAAGAGATATTTTTAGTATTTTTATCATATAAACAATAAAGATGAGGCAGTGAGTCCATGTCCATTATTACACACAACCAAGCATTGTGCTTACAACACATAAAGTAAGGTTACGGTAATGTTTTTAATGAATTTAAGACTGATTAATAAATGGATTTAACCATTAAAAAAGACATTTTTAAGTCACTTTTTGTCATTTTTAACCACGTAACCATCCTATTTTACATGAACATGTCGTTGGCATGAAGTAGGGTTCTTGATGTGTTTCTGAAGCACTTTACATCATATCTTCTTTATGGAAATATAGCACAGATCCATATATATAAATTGTAAGAAATAACACTTAAGGTCAGTCAGAATTTCTAGAGATTGTCTTGTAAACTGCTGTGACCTGACTTCAGTCTGGTATTTTTGTTGCACTTAATTCCTGCTGGTTGCATTATTTTATTATCACTGAATTGTGTGTATTAATGTTGTAATTATGGCCTTGAGTCAGTAAAAAATCTGGATCTGAATCTGAGGTCTCCGAGGTGAATATTTGGCCACATTAAAGCACAGTAGCGTGGTTAGATAACACCAGAGGTAAATGAGAGTATTTACTGTGATGTGGTTGAACAAACCCTTTAACAAGACCCCTGTGAATGTTAAAGGAAGCTCCCGACCCTGGAGAAAACCCCGTGTATCCCAGTGATAATGGTGATCCTGCAGCAGTGCACTGTGAGGCAGGAGAAGCCGAGCCGTCAGGGATTTGTCAGAGGCCTGTTATTACATCTCTAGTCACATAAAATATGGCTGCCTCTCCAGAGATCCCACAGCCAGATAAATCCACTCTCCTCCAACCAGACTGGCCCTCGCGATCAAACCGTCCAATGGTGTCCCTCAGCCGGTGACCTCTGGTAATGACGTGTGATTTATACAGTACATGTTTTAAACTGAGAGAGCCACACTCTCTCTCTCTCTCTCTGTGTATCTATATCTGGTGTCATGTGAGATAACAGGCAGGCCTTTGGGAAGGGGCAGACATGACACCCATCTTTGGGGTCTCACAAAATGGCTACAATGTGGATAGTTCCCCCTGCAGCTGTCTAATCGCAGTCTGAGCCTGCAGTGAATGCTGAGTCTCCTCCTGCATGAGGTCACTCACACATATTGCAGGCTGGCACTTTAAGCTAACAGACCGCAGTGTGGAAGGCCTAAATCAACACCTGGTTGGGAAGAAAAAAGGGGGCTTGTGGTCTGTAAATGCATCTAAGTGGCAGATTACACTAGAGTTATAAAAATATCTACACTAACACTGCTGGATTATGATTAAAAGGAGCTTTAAGGGGGTTTATTACAAGAATAAATTAAACACAAGTCCATCAAATGGGGGAAATCATCCACCATAAGGCGGTGGTGTTTAAGTGAGTGGTGTGTTGGAGTGGTTTTTTAGACTGTCCCCTGCCAGGGAACGGCCCCTGCACAGTCTAGTAGCTTAAGAGATTAAGTTGTGTGGCTAAAGGAGAGCTGGGAGGCAGGCCGTGTCGCTGACCTTGGCAGAGCCAGACACAGAGAAGATGACACACAGCTACAAATATCTGTCTTAATAAACACTGCAGGACGCATCAGCTGGCTGCAACACACACGTTTTCATGTAAAAGTGAAGAAAATGCATCATTGTGTGTCATTTAATGCATTTTTTATACATCGTTTGGTGAAAAGCCCTGATGATGTTTCAAATATTTGGGCTTCTGTTTTACTCATTTAGCCAATAAAATAAAATACCTTTTAATATTTCCTTCCTCGTTTTATATTTTTTCTCTTATTTTGGAGAGCCAGGACTTTCTTCCTGTTATAATGCATTTTGGTCATTTACAGATTTGCCAAACAATTGTAGAAATGTTTTAAGTATTTTTCTATATTGATATAAATATCAATATTCTGAACTGTGCAACTGGAGGAGGACTGCTCCAAACAAAATTTCTTGTACAATGACAATAAAGTTCTATTCTATTCTAATAATATGATATAATATTATAATGTTATTAATGCTCTTTAATTTTTTTATTTCATTTTTTATGCTTCATTTTGTTATTTGTGTGTGTATGTGATGAAAAATATATGTCTTGTTTGTTAGATTCAATTAGGCCACATAGTAGTTTTTCAATAATAATTGTTTTTTAATTATTCTTTGTTATATTGATTAATTTTGTTTCAAAAATGCTGCTGTATGCATTAATTAAACTTTAATCTGGTTTCCTTAAATTGGCCTGCCATAAAGAATTATTTTTATTGTATTTTGGTAAATTTTCTCTATTTTGCTTTTTGTATTTAAACTCAAACATTTCTTTCCTGCTTTTTATTCTTGTTCTTCAGTTTCTTCTTTTCTTTTCTTAATGTCTTTGTGACAATAATTGAGAAGCTCAAAGAAACTTTTGGCAAATGTGAGAGAAACGTGTTCACAACCCTGTTATATTTCAGAATAACATCCTCAGAACAGTTACCTCTGAAATCAGATCTCACCCCCCACCAGCAGCTAACATAAACTGCCCGGCTGCTTTTTTTTTTTTGGCTCCATGATAAAGTTCAACTGGACACATAACTTCAAAAGCCCTGTGCACACTGACAGCCAGGGATCTCTATCACCTCTTTATTTTATTTCAATATATTTTTTTTTAAAAACCGAAAAAATAAAAGAAACTTTGTATTAAATCAAGGTACCATTATTTATTGTGTTTTAACAGAAATGTGATCTGTTTTTCCGTCCTGTCTCGTGACTGTAAGAAGCTTGTGTATGAAATGTTTCGGCTAAATGTCCCATAAATAAATAACCAGCTGTGTGGCTCCAATGGACACTTAGCTGATTACAAACAGTCATGCAATGTGTGTGTGTTTTTATATTATAGAATAATATCAGAAACCTTTAAATAACTCACGAGGCTAAATAGTAAACCATGCATTTATATCAAAAATCATCATCGTCATTGTTGATGTTTTATTTACTAAGTGGATTTAACAATTACAACAAAAATCCTTATTGAAGTAGATAAATAAACATCTTGAAATAACAGCATTATTGTACCAACATCGACGAGGACACACAATGTGCAAATCGTAACGATAATAACAATAATAATGATAAATTGCTAAATGATAAATTCCCTTTTTACGCATTAAAATGATCGGCAAAGACGAAATTAGAAATGAAATTTAATTTTAAAAAAAACATGAGAAAAACTACAATTTTCTTTCAATTTTTCGGCATTTATTTATATTTATTGTCCCTATTATTTATTTTTCGCTGGGCGAAAATATCATACATTTCGTTCTGCTGCGTAAATTGGTTTCTTATGCAAACAACCAATCGCCAAACCTCTGCAGCCCAGCACCGAAATAAACTCATCATGTCAAACCTGGAGGACGCGGGGAAATTTGAGAGGAGATGAAATATTTCTCGGATGATATAAAAGGAGCCCTTTCCTCTGAGTTATGGCCCGGGATTGTGGCGTCGCTGAGAGGGACGCATGCCGCCCCAGAGGAGGTATCATCAGAGCTGATCTATGGCCCAGCTCTACATTACCTTTACAAAACAAAAGGATCATCCACGCTTTGGCTCCGAGAAAATATCCTCCTGACTTATATCTGAGATAACACCTGAGCTGTTGTCTTTTTAAGGAAAACATCCGGATAATCCAAAATACTTTCTGAATGAATAAAAGCCTAGAAGAAACTCCTGCAACTTTTACGCATAAAAACGCTTAAATAAGCTGCGGATTGTGATCTCCTCTCTCCCTCCCTCTCTCTTTCTCTCTCTCTCTCTCTTTGCTTCCCCTCATTTACCCCACATACCTATTCTGGTATCTCACCACACGACTAAATTAGACCAAAGATGATAAGAGCACAAAGCATTATAATAATTCCGCCGGGCTCCTCCTCCTTCCAGCCATGCGTCCTAATTAATGGGACACCCCCAGTCGCAAAAAGCCCCGCACTGGACTGCAACATAGTCAAAGAGTGAAAGGGAAGAGGGCGAAAGTGCCACTGGAGATAATTGATTACCTACCAATCAATGATAACTTGTTAGTAATCGTCAACTCTTTCGACCTCGCCATTTTCAGGGAGGCATCTCACTCCTGCGGACCCGCTGCTCCCGAGGATCGACACTTTTTCAAGGCATCCCATTTTGGAATAAGATTTTCTTTTCTTCATTCTCTCCTCTGTGTCTTTTTCCCCCCTCCTCCCAACTGTTATGTGACTTTTTCTCCCCCTCAGCAGCAGCATCGTTTTTTTTATCCTCTTAAAAACATTTCAACCCCTTTTTACAAACTCTGCGCACAAACCAATGATGACATCCAAAGAAGTGGCCAAATGTGACGCGGTGGAGAACAGGAGGCGAAGTCCGCTGGACCACTTGCCGCCTCCTGCCAACTCCAACAAGCCGCTGACCCCCTTCAGCATCGAGGACATCCTCAACAAGCCGTCCGTGAAGCGAAGTTACACGATCTGCGGCACGGCTCATCTCATCTCGTCCTCTGAGAAGCACCGTCCGTCCAGCATCCCTCTGTCCAGCCGGGCTCTCCTCAACCAGACCTCGCCGCTCTGCGCGCTGGAGGAGCTGGCCAGCAAGACCTTCAAGGGGCTGGAAGTGAGCGTGTTACAGGCTGCGGAAGGTAAATCATCTCCAAAAAATACACCTCTGATACACCCTTTTATCATTTAATATTGGGCTTTTTTTCTGTCAGTCTTTGGCCTGCATATGCTAGAAAATACACCATGTTTTATCATGCAATACATTCATTAAATGTGCTTGTTTAATAGCCAAATTGGATATTTTATTTTCTCCTCACAAATGCGTAATTTTACTGTAAAAATGTCTCCCGGAACAAAGGCGTGTTAATTATGAGAGCTGGCTGGATGGAATAAATCGCCACCGCTTTTCTTTAATATTATGGTCTCGTGTGTGTGGTGCTTGATATTTCCCAGTGGTATCTGTGTAATATTCTTGTAATTACCTGCCCCCATAAGAGCTGAAGGCTTTACTGTTTCACATCATATAGGATCACTTTGCTATTTTTGCGTTCGGGGTGACTTTTACGCGCAGACTGCAGCGGTGCACCTGCAGGATGGTTCTCGGTTCTCACTCGGCCTCTGTCTCTCCCTCACAGGCCGGGACGGGATGACTCTGTTCGGCCAGAGGAGCACCCCGAAGAAGCGTCGGAAGTCCCGGACGGCGTTCACCAATCACCAAATCTACGAGCTGGAGAAGCGCTTCCTGTACCAGAAGTACCTGTCCCCGGCGGACCGGGACCAGATCGCGCAGCAGCTGGGCCTGACGAACGCGCAGGTCATCACGTGGTTTCAAAACCGGAGGGCCAAGCTAAAGCGGGACCTGGAGGAGATGAAGGCCGACGTGGAGTCGGCGAAGGCCATCGGCCAGGTCCCCTTGGACAAGCTCGCCAAGCTGGCGGACCTGGAGAAATGCGCCAACGGCACGCTGGGCCACCCGCGCGCCGATTCCCCCGCGCGGGGCGGCCAGCAGGAGCTCGAGCTCGCTCAGAAACTGCGGAACTCGCCGCTGTCCCCCTTCTCAGACCACACAACTAGTAAAGAGTGCTCGGAGGACGAGGACGTGGAGATTGATGTGGATGACTGATGGCGCAGCGTGGGGCGGGAAAACACAAAAAGACTCTTAAAAAATAATCCTCGCGAGGACTTGTAACTTACTGCTTATATTGTATACCATATCTCAGACATGTACCAAAATGTAATGACTTTTATATTCATAGTGACGCATGAACACACGACAACAAATATGCAGTGCTATTTTACTATGTATCCATTAGCAAACTGTTGCAATCAAAGCAATATGGTCGAAAATGACATGAGTAACTTATTATTTTTTTACACACACTCACACTCACACACACACTTAAAAACACACACACCTGTTCCATCGCTTCCCCCCTCACTCACACACACACACACACACACACACAGGCTACACACACACACACACCACAATGAAAGTGCTCCAGTTTTTTTGCATGTAAATGCATGATTTGATTTGTGATCATTATCTATTTATTTTTACTTTATTATTATTTTTTTAATTTTTATTTAATTAGTGTGAGCCAAATCGCCATTGAGTTGTCACTGCCGGCCCTCCTCCTCCTCCTCCTCCTCTTCATCATCATCAGACTGGACCCCTCTCTCTCTGCAGTGCATGATGATGATCGGAAAGGCTAACTCGGACATTCATAACACAGCTGTTATTATTATTATTATTATTATAATTATTATTATGCGTTTTATGGGAATGCTCACGCGACGGCGAGAATTATTGCGGTGATTTTTGACAAGCTGTAGGCTACTTTTTAGATTTATTGTTTTGGATACAATAGATTTACAGTTATAAAAAAAATTTGTTATGTTTTGTACACCTGTAAGTGCCTTTCTAAAATCAGGACATTATTTGAAAAACCAATGCACAGACTGTAATGTATATAGGCTACTATGGGAATAAAATGGCTTTTCTGAATATATCTTTTATGTTGTAATTCTTGAGTTAATATTATGGATATAATAGCCTGAGTGAGGACAAAAAAAATCATTTTAGCAACACGCTCTCTTTGCCAATTCTGGGCGTGTGAGCCAATCAAAAGCGGCCCGTTTAGAGTTATTATTCTCAACTATTTTGTCCCCTTTGTGTCCTTTTCTACTAGGATGCTCTAAACATTTTGTGGCCCGGAATCTCACATCTCCTTTCACAAGCCCTAAATGCGTATCGTGGCTTCTTGACCCTTAGACGTGTTTCTCCATTCGTGGCAAAAATTTATGTGAGAAACACAAATCTGGTGCCGGGTGGGGGAAGAAAAAAAAAAGGCGAGGAAGCCACAAAAAACACAAAGTTTTGGGCCAGTTTCTCCAGCCTTTTATAGTAGGGGCTTTTTTTTTGTTCTGCGGGACTGCGGGGCCGTAATTTTGAGCGTTAAAGCATGAAAAGTGGGGACAAATGAGCAGCGTTCCCTGATGGGACGGGCCACAAAGGAGCAGGGCCGGTCCCCCGCAGGCAGCAATACTGAGACAAGTGTGTCCCACCGCACAAAAAGGACGCAAACGTTTGGAGGCCATATGGTTTTTGAAATTTCCTCACAATTTCAGACAATTTGATGGATTGAGTTAACCCTCCTTTTAAACAGTTTAACTGGGTGCGAACAAAGGCCATAATGCCTACATAGACTCTCCCTTCATGAGGGCATCTGCGGCTATTAATGTCTAGCCCCTTTCTTTGCCATGGCGTTTTGAACAAGTCAATGAATTACAATGAAACTGCCCCTTTTCTGTGAGCCGCTTGTCTCTCCCCGCTTTTTAGCCCTGGAATAATATGTTTGACTTCTGTCCAAGAAGGGGTTTTCTAAACAAGAAATGGATTTTGTTGGAAGTGTTTTTAATGTTAAGTAGGGAGCCATAAAGAGTTTAGACTGTGACATTTATGCCAAAGTCTGGTTAGGGAGTCCTTTTGTTTGTTTTCTTCTCATCTCCTTTTTTTCTTCTTCTTCTTCTTTTATTTCTTTTGTCTTTAAGGAGTTTAATGAAGCTGAAAACATGGTGATGTGAGAAAAGAGAGAAGAGGAACTCAAAAGGCTGCCTCCCGTTTAACTCTCTTTGTTCACAGAAATGATAAGTAGGCCTGTCTTCTTCTCACTTGTTTTATACTGCTGCCTTTCTTTCTTTCTTTCTTTTATTTATTTATTTATTTTATTCAGGGCAACCTGAATAAGTTTGTAGGCCTTTAAGCATTTAATATGACTGAAGCTATTGTAAATTCCCTGTAGGCAAATTAGCCCTCCAGTAAAAAATGTATCATTCACTTTACTTTAAATCCTCTATTTAACATTTATAAGCAGTCGTCAATAACGCTTTATAACACATTATAATGCAGTTGTAAGCAGATATAAGTGTTTATTAATGTATTGGTGGTAACAATCTCAATTTCTACGTCTCTAACGCATTATAAACATACCTATAATGTGTTATAATCTGCTTATAAGCATTGAATAATTGTAGTTATAAGCAATCATAAATATTCATAATGCTTTATAACAATAATAGGACGTTATAAAGAATTTTATAGTTACTTATAAGGTCAGGAATAACAATATACTCACTGACATTGTTTTGCAAACCAAGGTCTATAATGCATTATTAACATACTTATAACACATTATAATCTGCTTATGACACTTTAATTATAGTTTTAAGCATTCAGAAATATTCATGATGGTTTATAACAATAATAGCACATTATAAAGCATTTTATAAAGACTTATAAGGTCAGGTGTTATGGCATTGTTTTTGCAAACCCATGTCTTTAATAAATTACTTATAATGAATTATAAAGTATTATAAGAATTATAATAGATGATGCTTGCAAGCTGATTATAATGCATTATAAATATGTTTATAATGCATTACTGACATGGCCGCCATAGAAAGTACTACTGTAATAACTATACTTCCTCCTGTGGAGCCATATTGGAGGCTACTGTATAAACAGATTGAGAATATCGTAAAATATATTTAAAAATTGTATAGTTTTGTGTAGTATTTAAAATGTTTTTGCAGGAGACATATAACTGTTAACAATTACTGCCTTATAATAAACACTTAGGGATATATATATATATATATATATATATATATATATATATATATATATATATCATTCTATCTGTTTATAACTGCATGAGGCTGTAGAGTGTTATAAATGTTTACAGGCTACACAGCTAATGTTTATTAATGTATTTGTTAACAACTATACCTCCTCCTGTGGGCTCATTAATGGAGGCTGCCGTATTATCAGATAATTAATTACAATTTAACAAAACACAGGACAACACTTTCTGTGAAGCTCCTGCCTATAATGCATTATAAACATACATACAGTATAATGCATTGTAATCTGCTTATAGCACTGTATAAATGATACTCATAGGCATATAATTATTAAAAAAGCTTTATATCGATAATCATAACACATTATAAAGCATTTCATAATGACTTATAAGGTCATAATACGTTATAACTGCTGTTCTATAACAGATCATAATGTATTATAATTCTAGTTGAAATTTAACTGTATCACCAATTATTATGAAGTATTATGATATTTTGCCTGATATGTCCAAATGACATTCTTTATAAGGTGACATAAATTTTGTTATAAGGTATTATGAATATTTTTGCTTCTAACTCTGTTAATACAGCGCTATAAGCAGATAATAACACATTATAAGTATGTTTATAGTGCATTATAGACATGGGCTTTATAGAAACTGCTGTAATAATGTAAAATGTGTTTTTATAGATGTGATGATTAATAACAAATACTGCTTATTTAAAAACACTCAAAAAAACAAGTTTGTTATAAAGGCATTATAGTGTGTTATTAACCATTTATAACACGTTTAAACACTGCTTATAAATGCTAAATAAGGGGTAAAGTGTTTCCCTTTAATTCCTTTTATTAAGGATTAGTAAAGCAAAGGTAACCTTTGATTTAAACGGCGCCTCAGAAGAAAAATTCAGTTCATTTATTTTGTGAATTGACTTGCAAATATGAGCTTGTCATTTAAAACTTATTTCGAAAAGCAAATTGTTTTTAGGCGTATATTACAACACGGTGTGTGTGTGTGTGTGTGTGTGTGTGTGTGTGTGTGTGTGTGTGTGTGTTCTGCAGCAGCCTATTCTGAATCAAGCATATTTATGAAGGGAGAGAGTGTTAAGGCAGGCTAAGTTTATGGATTTCACTTGCTTATTTTATGAGGGCTTGTCAGGCGGGCCCGGCGATAAGTAATACTACAGTCTGTGGGACCACTTCGTGGTAATTAATCTGGAGGTCTTAAGTGTATTTCAGTATTTCACTTCAAGATGGAAAAAATCACTACTTCAATCGTCCGGAAAATTGAAGTTTGATGCATGAGTCCCTACTGAAACAATAGTACAGCCCTCTCTCTTTTCATCTCTTCCCCTCCCCTTTATACTCTCTCTCTCTCTCTCTCTCTCTCTCTCTCCCTCTGTCTCTCTCTTCTTCTTCTCTCTCTATTTTATTATTATTTGCACCTTGTGGAAAACAGTCTCAGGTGCAAAGTGTAAATTAATATTTGAGACGCTGATCGAGTGACAGCATTAAAGACGAGCTTTAAAATGAATTATTTTAATTTTTCCAGTTTGTCTTTTTAAAATTAGCAGGAAAAAATCCCCATCCATCAGTGTATTATTATTATTATATTATCATCATTATTAATATTATTATTATTATTGAATAAGTATTAAAAAAAAAAGGAGATCTGTAAATGACTTTATATTTGCCTGGATTGCCTGAATTGTAGAGTTTTAATCATAGCCTTCCTGTGGAGCCAGTTAATACTTCAAACTTCAATTTTACGGGCGATTGAACTAAGCATGTTCCTGACAGAATTGATGTATGTATTAATTTCCTTTAACTGTTGATTAATTAGGCTGCGCTGAAGGCTCAAATGGAACAGTTTGTTCGGAAATTTGCATATTAATCAAATTCTAGTTGATCATTCAAATAATCCAGGCTATGTGATTTTTGGGGAAGTAGCTTGAAAACATATAAATCAGTAACATGTATATATATTTTCTGCTGCTGCTGAGCTAACAGTCACAGTTTGGACTGGAACTGTTCATCCAGTTTGCTGCAGTCTGTTCTGGTAGATTAACATCGTTACAACAATACAACAGCGGAGCTTTATGCTTGTTTGTTTTATAAATAAACCAGTGTGTGTGTGCATGTGTGTCTGTGTGTGTGTGTGTGTGTGTGTGTGTGTGTGCATGTGAGAAAGAGTGGAGAAAGAAATTTTATAGTTACTTATAAGATCAGGAATAACAATATACTCACTGACATTGTTTTCCAAACCAAGGTCTATAATGCATTATTAACATACTTATAACACATTATAATCTGCTTATGACACTTTAATTATAGTTTTAAGCATTCAGAATAGCACGTTATAAAGCATTTTATAAAGACTTATAAGGTCAGGTGTTATGCAAACCCATGTCTGTAATAAATTACTTATAATGAATTAATGAATTATAAAGTATTATAAGAATTATAATAGATGATACTTGCAAGCTGATTATAATGCATTATAAATATGTTTATAACGCATTATAAACATACTTATAATGTGTTATAATCTGCTTATAAGCATTGTATAATTGTAGTTATAAGCAAACATAAATATTCATAATGCGTTATAAAGAATTTTATAGTTACTTATAAGGTCAGGAATAACAATATACTCACTGACATTGTTCTGCAAACCAAGGTCTATAATGCATTATTAACATACTTATAACACATTATAATTTGCTTATGACACTTTAATTATAGTTTTAAGCATTCAGAATAGCACGTTATAAAGCATTTTATAAAGACTTATAAGGTCAGGTGTTATGCAAACCCATGTCTTTAATAAATTACTTATAATGAATTATAAAGTATTAGAAGAATTATAATAGATGATACTTGCAAGCTGATTATAATGCATTATAAATATGTTTATAACGCATTATAAACATACTTATAATGTGTTATAATCTGCTTATAAGCATTGTATAATTGTAGTTATAAGCAAACAAATATTCATAATGCGTTATAAAGAATTTTATAGTTACTTATAAGATCAGGAATAACAATATACTCACTGACATTGTTTTGCAAACCAAGGTCTATAATGCATTATTAACATACTTATAACACATAATAATCTGCTTATGACACTTTAATTATAGTTTTAAGCATTCAGAAATATTCATGATGGTTTATAACAATAATAGCACGTTATAAAGCATTTTATAAAGACTTATAAGGTCAGGTGTTATGCAAACCCATGTCTTTAATAAACTACTTAGAATGAATTAATGAATTATAAAGTATTATAAGAATTATAATAGATGATGCTTGCAAGCTGATTATAATGCATTATAAATATGTTTATAATGCATTACTGACATGGCCGCCATAGAAAGTACTACTGTAATAACTATACCTCACCACCATATTGGAGGCTACTGTACAAACAGATTGAGAATATTGTAAAATATATTTAAAAATTGTATAGTTTTGTGTAGTATTTAAATTTTTTTTGCAGGAGACATATAACTGTTAACAAATACTGCCTTATAATAAACACTTAGGGATATATATATATAATTATAACATAATTCTTGAGAACCTGGTCTCACAGGAATCCGTGGAATAGCCACGGAATCACTCAAATTTCCGTGAAAATGACACGGATTTCGCTACAATGCAAGTTAATATTTGTTCCTATTGGTTTGTTCCAAGTCACGTGACTTTCAAGGTCCCGGCGGTCAGAACAAAAAAACATGGCGGACAGTTCTCTCATTTTTAGTGAAAAAAATCAATATTTTGACTTAGTTTCTGCATAAAAATGGATTTTGATCACATTTCTAGCGAGAAATATATGTTTTATTTTCTAAATATTCACTCAGTGAATGTACATAATCACTTTGTATGTTGATATAGCCATGGGATATGACTGGCATTAACTTGCATTGTAGCGAAATCCGTGTCAGTTTCACGGAAATTTGAGCGATTCCGTGGCTATTCCACGGATTTTGAGTTGAGGGAATCCGTGGCTATTTCACGGATTCCTGTGAGACAATGTTGTTCCTTTACTGGTCCAAACTACAGCCTGAGATTTTTGAGAGCGATACATATTTTAGAGGAGGAAAATTTCCTCATATGGTGATTGATATAGAGAATTTTTGAGCCGAAATGAAAATTTTCTTTGTGGATTTTGCACAGATGCGAGTCTGCAGAGGTACTCAAAAAGCTGCAAATAACTTTATTATGTAATATTTAACATTATAAATTATACATACAATGTATTATATTGCCAACCACAAACATAAAGAATAAATACAAATAAAATAGATAGCTATATGACCATTTCTAGATCACCCAGTGCATCGTTCTCTGCTTTATATGTTCTATAAAAATGCTTTTCATATTAGCACATATTGTAAAATCATGCCGATACAGATAGATATCGATATATGTGTGTTGGCAGCCAATATTAGTCGATAATATCCGCAAACAAATTAATCAGTCGGGCTCTATAGTCAAAACTGCTGCAGTATATGAGCTGATTTTTCAGCAAGTATGTAAATCAAGAAAGTAAAGAAATCTGCATACATTAAAAATGATCCCACAAGTCATTGGCAGCACATAAATATGATTTCAGATAGACAAAAGTAAATAAAGGTGTAAAGTGAAGAAAAGAAAAAAGGCAAAAATATTATAATTATGAGCTCAGGTGGTAAAGTTACTAGATATAAATGATGGAAAGCTTTATTTAATCGTGGCATAGAGCAAAAACATTAAAATAAACAGATGAATGATTAAATAAATTGAATCAAATGTGTCCCTGATGATCATCTGGAGGCACATCCAAACCTGATGGATTCATTTTAAATCATGTGTCACAATAAAACATACTCATACTGGGACATGACTTCCTGAACTACATAAATAAATAAATAAAAAAATAAACAGGAATGCAGATGTTGACGAGCTTCTCCAGTAACTCAGTCAGCTGCTCGGCCACAGAGGAGAGAGACACCTGCTGGTGCTCACAGGACACTGTCCTCCACCACACTGAGCACTTAACAAGCCGTGCTGTGTGTGTGTGTGTGTGTGTGTGTGTGTGTGTGTGTGTTCTTGTACTTCCTACATAGTGAGGACCAGAACACGTTTTTAACCAACAGAGTGAGGACATTTTTTGCAAAGTGAGGACATTTCGGCCGGTCCTCACTTCTTTAAAGGCTTTTTTTTTAGATTTCAGACTTTGTTTTACGGGTTAAAGGTTACATTAGGTTTATGTTAGGGTTAGTTTTGGGCATTTAGTTGTCATGATGAGGGTTAGGTTATTATTTATTGTTTATTATATTATATTATATTATATACTGTATTATTATTATTATTATTATTATATACCGTCTAGTCACTATAGCATTGGTGCCATCATATCATCAGTATAATTACCTTCATCTTGTCGTCCTACCAACTGATCTGCTTTTTTAACTTCTTAAGTGTTCTTGTTCTATTCTGTGTTTTTTTCTATTGTTGTTTTTATTTATGCTACCTCAGTATTTTATTTTATTCTATTGTATTTTATTTTTATTGAACTTGAAAACTGCTGTGACAACCGAATTTCCCTTTGGGGATGAATAAAGTAATCAATCAATCAATCAATCAATCAATCAATCTATCTATCTATCTATCTATCTATCTATCTATCTATCTATCTATCTATCTATCTATCTATCTAGGTTAAAGGTTAAGGTAAGGGGCTCGGGAACAAGGTTATTATAGTTTAAAAAAATGAAACAAAATAACGAAAACTAGAATTGAAAAAAACATTTTCTTCTCATTTACAAGGAGAGTTTAAACAAAAGATAATTAAATGAAACTGTATTGTGTGGTTACAAAACTAACTAAAATTTAAGTGAAAATGTCAAAATTTACTGTGACCTCTTTTAATCTCCCACCCAACAAATACTCTATTACAAAAAACTACAACTAATAAAAAAAACTAAACTACAACTAGCAAACTCACTCTAAAAACTCATTACAACTAACTGGATTTGAAAACAAAAATTCACAACCCAATTAAACCTAAAACTAATTTTAAAAAATCAAAACTATTATAACATTGCTAGGGAATTCACTATTTCAATGAAGGCCCACAAAGATAGAAGTACAAGTACGGGGAACCGGTTAGTGTGGAAATCAGTAAGGACAACACCAGCACATCAAAAAGTTCCACTGCATGTATCAAACACATGGTTTTATATCAGCTAATGACTTTATACAGCACAGCTTCACTGTGCTAGCAGACCTGCAGACTCATCCAACTCTGATCCTACTCACTGCAGCAGGAACAAAACCGCTTCAATATACACTACTGGTCAAAAGTTTTAGAACACACCAACTTTTCCAGAATTTAATTGAAAATGATGCAGTTTAATGTCTCAGTGTACTCTGAAATTAATGCACATTTGCAACATTTAAAATTCTTTATTGAGCAAGATAGTGTTTTGAAAGCAAAAAAAAGATTCAAAATCACATTTTATGTTGGACTAAAGGACTAAAAAAAGACACAAAATTACCAAAAAAAGACACAAAATGACAAAAAAAGACACAAAATGACCAAAAAAAAGACACAAAATGACAAAAAAAGATACAAAATGACCAAAAAAAGACACAAAATGACTTACAAAGACATGAAAAGAATTCAAAAATGGACAAAATAGCCCAAGACTCCATAGAGTTAAGTTGTTAACCCATTTCTTGTTCCCTGAAAAAGGCCTACTTGTATAATTCTGAAATGTACATTATTTTCCAGTTTTGGTTAAGCTTACCTTTTTTTATTTACCTCTGGCAGTTCACCACTTACCTTTGTACCCTTTCAAGCTGTTCATTTGACTTGAACTGCTTGAATTTCAATAAAAAACTGGAAAAATTGGGGTGTTCTAAAACTTTTGACCGGTAGTGTATATTATAGCCCATGAATAATAACATCAACCACTGCACAGCAACGAGTTACATACAGGTGAGCGTCACTTTGAGCCAAAACAACAAAGTGGAAGAAGCAGCAGTTAGGACTGATATTATGTTGCATAATGACGCTGCTTAAAGTGTTGAATCTGGGAGAAAAAAGTTGCTTTTTCCCACTTTTTTCTTGTAAATCTGCGACTTTTTTCTCGCAGATTTGTCACTTTAAATCTCTTAAATCTGCGACTTTTTTCTGGTAGATTTGCTACTTGAATCTAGTAAATTTGCAACTTTTTTCTCGAAATATTACCTGAAGTTACCAAATTATTTGCCTGACAAAGGGTTAATATTGATACTGTAACTATAAGGTGATAATTAATCAGACAAACTCACCATCTGAACTTTCCCGCCGTGTGTCTGCAGCGTCCTGCGTCATAGCTGCACGTTAGCGAAACGGAGGCTACGTCAAATGATGACCTTTCACCTGCCGCAGGTCATCACGTGACGAACTAACTTTATTTAATTTGTAGCTAAATTATTAATAATCGTTACATTTTCTTCTTGATATTGGTCACGAGCTGGTATTGACAAAAAGTAAAAAAAGAAACTTAAATTTTTTTTATTTTTTTTATTTTATTTATTTTATTTTATTTGATAGGGACAATGCAGTTGTCATAGATACAGAACATGCATCCGATGTAAAAAAAAACAAACAAAAAAAAAAAAAAGATATAAAACCGTATTTAAGTGAACGTGTATTATTAACAAAACATAGTAAAAGTATCAGAATGGCCCAATTCAAATGCTACAATATTGGATTAAGATAAGAGATAAAATAATATATTCCTTTACAGTGGTGGAACGTAACTAAAAACATTTACTTAAGTAGAGTACAATTTTGAGGCTCTTGTACTTTACTTAAGTATTTACATTTTATGTAACTTTATACTTCTACTCCATTACATTTTTAGGCAAATGTACTTTTTACGCCACTAGATTTAGCTGACAGCTTTAGTTACTTTTCAGGTTGAGATTTAACATTAAAAAAAACATGATACATAAAGAAATTATACTTTTTTTTATGTTTCCTCATCAACAGTAGCCTATATTAAGTAGTTAATATGCCCTCGCTTGACAAATTAAACCCTGCTTACATAAATGCATCAATATATTTTAAATATTATATTTGGAATATTTACTTCATAACAAATACTTTTACTTTTTATACTTTAAGTACATGTTGATGCTGATGCTTTTGTATTTTTACTATAGGTTTTGAATGCAGGACTTTTACTTGTAGTGGAGTAATTTCACAGTGTGGTATTAGTATTTTTACTTAAGTAAGGGATGTGAATACTTTTTACACCACCGTTCCTTTATTAGTCCCATTTCAGATGATTATTATTTGCTAATCCATCAGCAATTAAGCCTAGCTAATTGAATATTAGATCATTTTCACTTTTGTCTTTTATATCTATCTCTAACAAAGTAACATTATTATAAGATATATGCTTTTGTAAATGTTTGAGATGTAAAGTAACTAGTCACTGTAGCTGTGACATAATTGGAGATGAATGAAATGTAGTTTTAAAAGAAAGCGTAATATCTTCCACTGAAATGCAATGAAGTCGCATTGTTTGATCGATTGATGTTTTTTTTGTTTTGTTTATTTATATACATCCATATTTTATTTGTGCGGGCAGTGCATTTTACATTTTATTTATTTTATTCTATTCTTAATTTATTTTATCCTATTGTATTTTTCTGTTGTATTGTTTTCTACATCTCTTTGTATTGTGTTATCTATTTATTGTTGTGCAGCACTCTGGAAACCTTGTGTTTGCTAAAATTGTGCTATATAAATAAAGTGGATTGGATTGGATTGATGTCCTTAATAGACATGTTTCTATATATTTACCCATTTTCCTTAAAAAAACAAACAGAAAAAGGGTAAATCTACATGACTGCGCATAACTGCACGGTCCTTCCTACTGTACATGCGCAGTCCTGCGCAGCATTGGCGCTCCTCAGCACTCCCTTCTGTCGCAGACGTGACGTCATCAGTGTTGGCGGTATTTTGAAAAAGGAGCGTCTGTTGTCCGCGTCGTGGAGAAAAACAGTGATATTTACAAACTATGGTAAGACTAAGCGTCCTTTGACTGATCATTATAGAGAAAATATGCACACAGCAATATAAAGATCGATGTTTATATTCTATATAGAGAATGTCTGTCGGCTCAACTTTTCATACACGACAGCTAATAAGATCTCAACATGCCATCTTTTTCCGTGTTGTTGTCAGTATTCAAAAATAGACCCGAATCTTTCGTCCTTTCCATATTTCTCATATTTTTAAGAGCAAACTTAAGACTTATCTTTTTAATTTGACTTTTACCTGAACCATTTTTAGAGATGTTTCTGCTCATGTATCTTAGTGTTATCACATCTTCTCTTTTATTTATTTATTTGCTACTATTTAGTAGTCTATTTCTATATTTTTTTTATCATGCATCATTTCTTAATTATTTATATATTGTTTTATTTGTTATATTTTGTTATATTTTTGTTTTTATTTATTATATTTATTTATTTGTTTTTTTTTACTTTCTATTATTTAATTATTTTATTTAATCTTACCTTACTTTATTTTTTATCTAATTTATTTCTAACTGCTCCACGTTGAGCTGGCGCTTCCTTTATTTAATTGTGTTGTTATTGTCTTATAAATAAAGTATATCTATCTATCTATCTATCTATCTATCTATCTATCTATCTCAGTTTGTGCTTTGTTTTTAATAGGATGGGTGGATGGAGGTTGTTTGCTTGTTTCTATGTTTCATTATTTTTATTATTATTACTTTCTCCTTTTTTATGTAAAGCACTTTGTGTTGATTCTCTCTTGTATGAAAAGTGCTCTACAAATAAAGTCTGATTGATTGATTGATTGATTGATTGATTATATTTGTGTGTCCAGGCGGAGGTGGAGGCAGCAGCAGAGCTGTCAGAGGAAGCTCTGAGCGAGCTGATGGAGCTGTGCGAGGATCAGTTTGCTCAGCTGGAAAAGGTAAACTCATCCGGATCAAGCTGTCCTCTCTAAATATTCTCTTGTTGTTTAGAGCAGCTGTTCTCAACCTTGGGGTCCTGAGATGATTTCTGGGGGTCGCCAAATAATTTTGGAAGTCAGCTCTGTCTCCACTGTGTTAAAGTGTTCATGTGTTAATGTGTTTTAGTCTTTTTGGTCATTTCATGTCTTTTTTTTGGTCATTTTGGGGATTTTTTTTGTCATTTTGTTTCTTTTTTTGGTCATTTTATGTCTTTTTATGGTCATTTTGTGTCTTTTTTGGAAACTTTGTGTCTTTTTTTGGTCATTTTGTGTCTTTTTTTATCATTTTGTGGTCAATTTGTGTCTTTTTTGGTCATTTTGTTTCCTTTTTTGGTGATTTTGTGTCTTTTTTTGGTCATTTTGTTTCTTTTCTGTGTCATTTTGTGTATTTTTTTGGTCATTTTGTGTCTTTTTTGGTCATTTTGTTTCCTTTTTTTGGTCATTTTGTGTATTTTTTTTAGTCATTTTGTCTTTTTTTGGTCATTTTGTTTCTTTTCTGTCGTTTTGTGTATTTTTTTTGGTCATTTTGTGTCTTTTTTGGTCATTTTGTTTCCTTTTTTTGTCATTTTGTGTCTTTTTAGTCATTTTGTGGTCATTTGGTCAAATTGGTCAGTTTGTTTTTTGGGTGATCTGAACTGTGCATGTGAGATTGTGTTCAGTGAGCGGGGGTTGTGGACAACATGCATGTTAAATTGGGGGTCGCAACTCAAAAAGGTTGAGAACTACTGTTTTAGAGAAGGTATAAACTGCAGACTGTGTCTCTCTCTCTCTGTTGCAGCTTCAGAATGAGATTATTCTGTGTAAACCAGATTTCTGTGAAAATCCTCAAGAGCAGGTGAGATGATTGTACATATTAATTTCTGTATTTTTAGATTACATGCAACATCTTCCCAATGTTTTGATACAACACGGAAACACTGAAATGAGTTCCTCAAAAAAAAAAAAAGGTTACACTTTTTTGAGGTGTCATGGGTACTAGGCCTGTCATGATAACTACTTTTATTTGACTAATAAGAATAGTAATATTTGCAATTTAGGACCATTATATCATGTCACTGATATAATGATCATTATATTATATTATTATATAGGATAATAATTCAAGCACACCTTTTCAAAGCGCTATGAACTTCTCAAGTTTTGACAATTTATTCAGAATTTGAATTTGGATTCTGACAAGAAATATGAAAACATTCCAAATAAACAAAACATAACTAAAGTCAAACCACACAACCAAAAAAAGAAAATGAAATGGACTTTCAGAGTCTGTTAATAAAAATTGCAATTAAACAGACAATACTGACAATCTAGTTCCTCAGGTGTTAGACCTTCATTAACAAATAGTGCAGAGCAACAACATATTAGTTATATTTTAAATATAAGTGATATCAATATGTTTTTAAACGGGTGCCTAAGTCTTATATTGGTGTGGATAAACTAGGGCTGGGTGATATACCGATATAAAAAATATATTGATATGTTTTTAAATAGGATATGGACATAGTTCAGTTTTTTTTTTCAATGTTGGCCCACGATTTTATTCAAGTTTTAAATTTTGGCCCATTGTGTATTTGAGTTTGACACCCCTGTACTAGACTGAGAGGAAAAGTATGACATTGGTTTTATCTAACTTGAGGTTTTATTTTGAAATCTATGCAGTGATTAACAGTCGGTCATCTCAAAAGCAATTTTTGATCTTTTTAAACTATAAAATTCCTTTTTTCTGGTCACGTATTACTAAATTTTTGTGTTTTAAATGTTTTTCATTCATAATGTGATATGTGTGTCTGTAAATAAAATAACTCAATAACTTTTTTTCATTTGTATTTTCTGTGCATTATGAATATTTATCTTCAACAGGCGGTAAATCGACTGATGGCAACAGAAGCTGAACTGACTCAGTGGCAGACAGAAGGGCCGAAATGTGAGTCCTCCATTAACACTGTCATAGAATTGTAATGTAATATAAGTATTTACAACTGAAATATGAATATCACAAATCAGTACCACCGTTTTATGCCACAGTTAGAGTTTAATGTCATTCCATATTTCAAAAGAAACAATTAAGCCTGGTGTGAAATTGGTGCGAAAAACATTACAGTTTAATCAAGATTTCATTTCAGATTTTGTGACTTTAGCAGATTGTGATTTTCTCGGCTTTCAAATTGAATTGAAACGGTTATATCTGAGCTATCTAATGTGTGATATTACAAAATTAACATTTTAGAAATCCATAATTTTCTATTTATTTTTGCTCTGTGCAGTGCTGCCATCAAACTCAGAAGTTTTACTTCAAGCTGGAAGAGAGGAGGTACGTGTCTCTGCAACACTGAAGAATGTGTCTGGATTTGAAAAATTCCTTCTTAAAACACATGACTACAGCTTCATAATGCATTTTCACACTTTGTTTTCTACAGATGCTCAAGCTGTGCTCTGAACTTGAGATGATTGTTTCTTGCCACAAAGCTAAGAGAGACAAACTGAGAGAAACTAAAGAACTGTACGTAAACCTTTTTTATATATTGCAGAATTACTGTCTTTCCTTTTTAACACGTGAGTGGGAGATACAGGAGCATCTCAATAAATTAGAATATGATGGAAAAGTCCATTTCCAGTAAGTCAAATAGCCCCAAACAAATATTGAGTCATACAGATCAGACCTGGGCATTAGGTGGTCCGCGTAAGGTTACCAGAACATTAGAAATCAATACAACCACGGTGCTTTTATTTTGAAGGCGATGTACGTACACTACCGGTCAAAAGTTTTAGAACACCCCAATTTTTCCAGTTTTTTATTGAAATTCAAGCAGTTCAAGTCAAATGAACAGCTTGAAAGGGTACAAAGGTAAGTGGTGAACTGCCAGAGGTAAATAAAAAAAGGTAAGCTTAACCAAAACTGGAAAATAATGTACATTTCAGAATTATACAAGTAGGCCTTTTTCAGGGAACAAGAAATGGGTTAACAACTTAACTCTATGGAGTCTTGGGATATTTTGTCCATTTTTTAATTCTTTTCATGTCTTTGTAAGTCATTTTGTGTCTTTTTTTGGTCATTTTGGTCATTTTGTGTCTTTTTTTAGTCCTTTAGTCCAACATAAAATGTGATTTTGAATCTTTTTTTTACTTTCAAAACACTATCATGCTCAATAAAGAATTTTAAATGTTGCAAATGTGCATTCATTTCAGAGTACACTGAGACATTAAACTGCATCATTTTCAATTAAATTCTGGAAAAGTTGGTGTGTTCTAAAACTTTTGACCAGTAGTGTATGTGCATGCATGCATGTGTACCTGCACATTAACATTGAGTTACCTTGTTTCCTTATCAAAAACACTTATTGCTTTTTGCATATAGTCAATAAATTGCTTTACACAGACATGCTTTATATTGTTTTTGTTTTTATGGTTTGAACGTATGGTGTGTTTAAAATAAATGGAAAAGTTAAATAATGATTGGAGTTTTTACTATTTTTAGAGCTATATTTGAGTTGCTCCACATTAACAGTTTTATCATAACATGTATTCTTAGATACAGATAATTTACTGCATTTCCTAAAGCCATGAAGAAGAGTTTTTGTTTTGTTTTTGGTCTTTTGTAATATTAAAATCTTTTGAGACACTGAATTTTAGGTCTTCATTAAATGTATCATCATAATCATTATAATTAGAAGAAATTAAATACATTTCGACATGAAATGTTTCATTCTGTGTGTAATGGATCTATATAATGTGTTATTTCCACTTTTTGAATTGTAAATATTCTAATTTATTGAGATGCACCTGTACGTCTCATTTTGGTTGTGCTCTGTGTATGATTCTGAAAGTTTATGTTCTTTTTTTAGTGAACAGAAGTGGTTGGAGGATAAAAAACAGGCGCTGGTGGCTGCCAGTGACCATGTGGAAAGACTTCAAAAGGATAAAGAGAAAATATCAGCGAACAGGTGAGAATAAAGTCATGCTGAACCACAGGAACTCTAGTTAAGAGGTGTCTCCACCAAGGTTATTATAGTTAATGAAAACTAACAAAATAACGGAAACTAGAATTGAAAAAACATTTTCGTTAACTGAAATTTAAAAAAATACTAGAGTTTTAAAAAAAAAAAACGATAACTAACTGAAACTGTATTGTGTGGTTACAAAACGAACTAAAATTATAGTGAAAATTTCCTCAGTTTTCGTTTTTGTCAACTTTTTTCATTCATAATTCAGTGTATTTATTTGAACATGCAACACATGGTAAATATGTTTACTGAGACTGGGATGTTTACACTAGAACCAAAATTCAAAACACCCAGAACTGTAAGAGTTAATAACCTTATTGGGGCTGAGATGATAAACCAAAGGAAATAAAGGAAACATTTATTATGACCTCTTTGAATCTGGCACCCAACATATACCCCATTACAAAAAAACTAAAACTAACACTAAAACTAATAAAAACTAAACTAAAACTAAGCATTTTCAAAAAATAAAAACTAAACTAAAACTAGCCATCTCACTCTAAAAACTAACTAAAACTAACTGAATTTGAAAACAAAAATTCACAACAAAATTAAAACTAAAACTAATGAAAAATCCCAAACTATTATAACCTTGGTCTCCACTGGAGGGCAGCAAAACATATGGAAAAAGGGGGAAAAAACACTGAATGAATGTAAATATAGTCACCTTTTATTTTGAAAAATCTATATATGAACTATAATGTGTGTGTTGACTTGCATTCTACAGTGTTCTGCAGGACACAAAGGCGAAAATCCAGAAGATGAAGGTGTACCAGGAGAAGCTGATGGAGTGTCTGGGGGAAGTCCTGGAGAAACACGTCCCTCTGCCTCAGAACGAGTCCCACAAGAAGAAGAAGAAGGTGCGCTGGCCTTTCTGTTCCATTATCATCCATCCATTCATTCATTTTCAATGTGTTTACATGCAACACCAGTGCTGTTACTACTCCAGTGCAGCTCATCATCTTTTGTTTTCATTTTCAGAACATTACCCAGGAGTTAAATGATGACTTGATTTCACTTAATGAAATTCTTGAGGTGGGTTTTTAATGCACTACATAATTAACTTTGATGTCCAATTAATTTCCCTTGCTTTAAGTGAAAGCAGTCAATATCACCAACAGGTTTATTGCCACGTTGGTTTTCACTTTGGAATTGGCTTTGGTGTTGTGGTGTAAACGGTCAGAATATACTGCAGAAGGCAAGATTCACATCTAACTTGACAAAGATTCCAAAATCCAAAAATCTATTTTAATATAATGCATCAAGTTAAAGACTTAACAGTAATGTCACACTGTTAAGACAGACACAAAATGACCAAAAAAAGACACAAATTAACCACAAAATGATCAAAAAAAGACACAAATGACAAAAAAACACACAAAATGACCAATTAGTCATAAGAGCAATACTCTTAGCAGATGCTAGCTGTCTGCCTGTTAGGGTTGGTCCATGTTGGACTATGTTAGTGTGGGTCCTCACAACGATAGAAGTACAAGAATGTGTGTGTCTGTGTGTGTTAGTAGGTGTGTTTTTGCTCACTTTTGGGGACTTTTCCAGTATAAACACTGACATTGTTGGGACTTTGACTAAACATTTGCTCTCACTTTGCGATAAAAATATCACAATATATATCGTATATCGATATTCAGCCTGAATATATCAGGGTTCGTACGGTCATGAAAAACCTGGAAAAGTTATGGAAATTGAAAAAGCAATTTCTAGGTCCTTGAAAAGTTATTGAAAAATAAAATCCTCCGTAAGGTTTTGGAAAAGTCATTGAAATATTGCTGGATAATATTTAGAATGTGTAAAATAGGCCTGCCGAATTCTTATGCATTAGTATTTCTTAAGCAGGTGTCAAGTAACCTAACCTGGAACATGTTTCAAACACTTGGCTGGAGCGCAAATAAAATTTCAGTCAGAAGATTTTTTTTTTACTTCAATCCATGTAAATATGTGTTAAGAAGAATTCAAGTTGCAATTAAAACATAGCAAGGTGTGTCAAAATGTGTCGTTGGTTTGATTTAGAGGAACCGACTACAGTGGTCCGACTGAAATGCGTTAATTTTTTGGTCTTGAAAAGTCATTGAAAGGTTATGGAGAAGTCATGAAAAGTTATGGAAAACCATTGCTAAAAAAGTGTACGAACCCTGATATATATCGGGATATGACTTTTGGTCCATATCGCCCAGCCCTACATACTACTCTAAATCTATTAAACTGTTTAAATGTCCTGCTCCTTACTCTGGTCCTCTGTACCCCACAGCTGCTCATGAACAAGGTCCTGAACACACCACACGACCCCTACGTGACAGTAGACGACACGTTCTGGCCGCCGTACGTGGAGATGCTGCTCCGCTACGGCGTCGCAGTGAGACACCAAGAGAATAACTTCAAGATCCGCCTGGAGACCTTCTGTTAGGGCGGCGGGGCATCAGGCGTCTCCAGCACCACTGATCTGCTCGTGTTTCTAATCTGAGTCTGCTTGTTCAGTATAGTGCTATCATTGTTCACGTCTATGTAAGAAGAGATGAGGGATAGCTGTGCTGGGAAAGCTATGGAATCAGTCATTTACTGTAGTACATTTTATAAGAATAACCATTGTTTTTAATGAACAGTTTTTAATGTACTGAGTAACCATGGGATCTCTAAAATGTCTAAGAACACCTTAATGTAATGTACGTTTATCGAAATACATTTAGCCTTTTTTTAACAAAGTACTTCCAATTGCATGTAAAGTTTTCTCTGAATAACATAATTATTTAATGTCATTCTTTTCCATTGCTGTTTTCAGTGGCAGATTTATTTCATTTAAAGTTCAAATTTCTGACAAGTTTGTTTTCTGACACCTTAAGATACCACAATGGCTTACTGTAAATGTGTAAATTATGTTAATGTGTTTGTTTGTATATATTTACTTGTTCAATAAACTTGGTAACTGCAGATGTGTTGTTAAATATAAAAAATAATAATAAAATAAGCTACATATGATCAATGATATTATTATTATTATGGATATAGACAATTTCCAGTCATAATAAATAAAAATTGGGGAGCTCCGCCCCTTGTGTGATAGGCCTACACCTGGTCAGTAACACAATTCACTCTGGATTTCCACCCTGACTCATCTCATCTGGAAGTCTATTTAGCCTACCTATCTTTAGGAGTTTTAAAGTGGCTACAAGGTTCGATTTTCCAATAATATTCAAATAGTTTGCAGCGAATATCAATGTTTAATATGTTTGTACTGGATGGTGTGCATACCTTTGGAAAAGTAAGTGTTTTATGGAGTTGCAGACGCAGTGGTCTGCATGTAATGTGCAAATTCTGTTATTCACATCCATCTGTTTGCTCTGCATGTAAACTTATCCCCTCCTATATCTGTGTCTGTATATATGTCTAACCATGTTGAATTTATTTTTCTTAAAATAACTATTTCTGTGTCTCTTTATATCTCAATGTACATCCATGTATTACCCAATATACACTTTGTATATTAACACTAAGCAAGAGTATTACACCTCATTTTACATCCCACTTTCACACACAACCTCATTTGGTCATAATTGAAAATTCTACCTAATCTCCCACTAGACGAATACATACTTCCTACGGCCACTGCACTATTGTAATATAAAACTTTTTTTCGTGCCATTTTTATTTATTAAAAGTGGTTAATTAGATAGCATAATTACCTGAAAACAGGTGAGTATCTTCTCTCTTTTTTTCAACTTTATTAAAGCAACATGGTGCAATACAAGACAATACACCAACAAAACGCTGTCAGGGGCTTTCAACAATACAGAGGCAAGCATTCATACAAAAACATTGTAAAGTTTAAATTTACATAAATTCAAAGTTGTTATAGCTTTCATGTTGATTGGTCTGTTATTGGCTTAATATATTGTTTGGTTTCATTTTCAAAGACAAGAAAGAGAGGTTTTTGATTAACGTAACAACATTTATGGATATGCCATTTGGCTAACTGCATCATGAGATTGATGATATAGTGCTGTTTTTCTTTTGCAAAAGGAAAGTCAGTGAAACCAAACAGTATATGTTCAAAGCACAGGGACAAATGAGGTTCAATCGAGAAAAAAATCAGGTTACAATATCTTCCCATAATTTAGCTGAGAAAGGGCAAGACGTGTGATATAAAACTTAATTAGATTAATTAACAGTTAGATTGTATGAATGATACATTGATTGTAATTCAATGATTGTAAATATTGCTTTCTTTTATTGTTATTAGTTTTTCTTTTCTTTTAAAATGAATAATAGAATTATAATAATTTATTGTAAATATTGCTTTCTTTTATTGTTATTAGTTTTTTTTCTTTTAAAATGAATAATAGAATTATAATAATTTATTGTAAATATTGCTTTCTTTTATTGTTATTAGTTTTTCTTTTCTTTTAAAATGAATAATAGAATTATAATAATTTATTGTAAATATTGCTTTCTTTTATTGTTATTAGTTTTTCTTTTCTTTTAGATAGATAGATAGATAGATAGATAGATAGATAGATAGATAGATAGATAGATAGATAGATAGATAGATAGATAGATATACTTTATTTATCCCAAGATGGGATTTTTTTTAAATGAATAATAGAATTATAATAATTTATTGTAAATACTGCTTTCAATATTCCTTACTGTTATCTTTTTTCTGATGATTGCTTTGGCAATATATACAGTGTTACGTCATGCCAATAAAGCCAATTGAATTGAATTGAATGGAATTAAAACTTAATTCACAAGAAACTTACTGCGTCAAATGACGTCAGAGCTCTCGTCCAATCCGGTGCTTCCGCCGCGTCAGCGTTAGACTCCCTGTGGGCGGAGCTAAAGGGGATTCCGGTTCCGGGTGTTTTCATCTTCCACTCGGCGGCGTTTCATTCCTCTGATTATGCTCTTTTATCAGAAACTTATTCCGATTGACGACTGATTAAAGTAGAGTTCTGTTCACTAAGGAAAGCCCAACTAAAGCCGTGACCATGGCGACCCGCTCGGAGAGAGAGAAGGCCCAGAAACTCAACGAGCAGCACCAGGCCATCCTGTCCAAAATGCTGAGGGAGGAAGACAACAAGTACTGCGCCGACTGCGAGGCGAAAGGTAGCGAACATTTCCCTGTTTCACCACACAAAGTTAACATTTTTATTACTCAGAATTCGCCGCTAACGCTAACAACCAGTGTAGCATCTGCGTTAGTTAGCTTAGCCAAGCTAACTGGCTAACTACCGTGTATCTGGCTCAGGCTAGTCAGCTGACATTTCTTTCCTTTAAGCTAAACTAAGTGGCTAACTAGCAAGCTAACTTCTCTAAATCTATAAGCCTCTCCCTCTCTGCAGCCTGCAGCTCTGCTGTCTCTGCTGGTTTTACAAGTGTTTGACAAACAGTGGCAGGTCCTCCACAGGCAGAGGTGGAAAGTAACTAAGTACTTTTACTAAAGTACTGTACTTAAGTACAATTTTGAGGTACTTGTACTTTACTTGAGTATTTCCATTTTATGTCACTTTATACTTCTACTCCACTACATTTTGAGGCAAATATTGTACTTTTTACTCCACTACATTTAGCTGACAGCTTTAGTTACTTTTCACTCGAGGTTTAACATAAAAAACACAATAAATTTAGATAGATAGATAGATAGATATACTTTATTTATCCCAAACTGGGAAATTACAGTGTAGCAGCAGCATTACACACAGAGACAATAACAACACAATTAAGTAAAAAGAACAACCTAGGCATACTTCAAGCAATAAAATATAAAAAAAACTAACAATAAAAATACAATAAAATATAAAGTGTCTAAAGAAGGAGTAGAATAGAATTTTTAGGTGATTAGACACTTTTTGAAATAAACCTCATAACAGAATATTAAATAGTCAATATGAGCCCTACCTTGAGAAAAATAAAAAGGCTGTATACATAAATGCATCAATAATAATAATAATATAATATGATGTTTGGAATATATAAAACAATCTAAGTGGCTCCATTCTGCATAACAAGTACTTTTACTTTTGATACTGATACTTTTGTACTTTCACTTAAGTACATTTTGAATGCAGGACTTTTACTTGTAGTGGAGTAATTTCACAGTGTGGTATTAGTACTTTTACTTAAGTAAGAGATCTGAATACTTTTTCCACCTCTGTCCACAGGAACTTGACTCTTATCTCGTACCGTCACCCTGTTAAAATAATCACCTAACTAATTTTTTTCAAGTTTTGCAGGAAACACAAAAAACTTCACCAAAAGTGTAACATATGACATTTATTGATCATTTCACTCAAAATTGATGTAACAAAGGATGGCTATTGGCATAGTAATAACACTGTGTGTAAATTATGTAACTTAAGAGAAATAAATGACTTGGGCAATTTTTTTGAACATGCCTTTGTGACTTAAGCAAGATATGGTAACACTTTATTTTGAAGGTGTCTACATAAGAGTCACACAAGCCTGTCAGAAACATGACATGACAAGTATCATGAGCATTAATGTCACTTCAAAGTGTCATTAATGTTCATGACACATCCCATGTCATGTTTATGACACGCTCATGTCACTCTTATGTAGACACCTTCAAAATAAAGTGTTACCAATATTAGTGTCAACAATAAAACACTGATAAACTAAACTGATAACTAAACAATCTCCCTCTAGCTTTTCTTTGCTGGGTTCTTATCTGATGACTATGAATGTGGCAAATTGTCAAAGAAGTGATGATCTTAAAGGGGGAGGAGATGATTTAGGCAAAAAACTAACAATTTTGACAAAAAATGACATAGGCGATTATTTTAACAGTGTGACGTTATGTTTTTGTTTTTTTCAACAATATATTTATTGAGTTTTGTTTTACAAACTTGACACATAGGTCACAAGAAAAATATAAAACAAGCAAACGTACAATAACATGGCGGTGAAAGGTAGCATACTTTAAGAACAAGAGAACAAGAGGCACTCGTTTTGCCTGTAACAAACACAAATTAAGCAAAAACTTGTTCACTGTAATTTATGTTATGCCCCTCTGGGTATAGACCAAGTAAAAAAGTCTGGATTCCCGAAC